>NW_021701183.1:1375788-1570162 GCF_005190385.1 Monodon monoceros
ATATATATATATATATATATATATATATATATATATATGAATCTTTTTCGTATTCTTTTCCATTGTGGTTAATTATAAAATATTGAATATATTTCCCTGTGCTATATAGTAGGACTTTGTTGTTTATTTTATATACAATAGTTTGTATGTCCTAATCCTAAACTCCTAATTTATTCCTCCCCCACACCCTTGCCTCTTTGGTAACCATACATTTGTTTTCTATGTCTTTGATTCTGTTTCTGTTTTGTAAACTAGTACATTTGTATCATATTTTAGATTCCACATATAAGTGATATCATATGAAAATTGCCTTTCTCTTCTGATTTACTTCACTTAATATGATAATTTCTAGGCCCATCCATGTTATATATCATGTTTATCCATCTATTTCTATCTATCTATCTATCTACCTATCTATCTATATATATATATATACATATACATATATACCACATATTCTTTATTCATTCATCTCTTGATGGACATTTAGGTTGCTTCAGTGTCTTGGCTATTGTAAATAATGTTGCTATGATATTGAGGTGCATGTGTTGTTTTTTTTTTCTTTTTTTTTGCGGTACGCAGGCCTCTCACTATTGTGGCCTCTCCCGTTGCAGAGCACAGGCTCCGGATGCACAGGCTCAGTGGCCATGGCTCATGGGCCCAGCTGCTCTGTGGCATGTGGGATCCTCCCGTACCAGGGCACGAACCCGTGTCCCTTGCATCGGCAGGCAGACTCTCAACCACTGCGCCACCAGGGAATCCCAGAGGTGCATGTGTCTTTTTGAAGTATGGTTTCCTCAGGATCTATATGCTCAGGAGTGGGATTGCTGTATCATATGATAAGTCTATTGTTTTTAATAAGTCTAGTTTTTTAAGGAACCTTCATGCTGTTTTCCATATTGGTTAGAATTGCAAATACATATCATATCCAGAGGGACACTGATAAGAAATTAATACAACTTTGAAAAATGAGGACTTTTGATTAACAAAAATGTCTTCTCTTTGTCAATCCTTCTTTGAATTGTTCAAATGTAAATGTAAGCAAAATTTATTTCTATAGTAATTTTGTTTTAAACTGGCAAGTGTAATATGAAAAGCAGAAAATAATTCAAGTCCTACATTTATTAATTTTTCTTTGTAAATAGGCTGAGTATTATGTATCAACTTAAGAATGCTCCCTGGGTTATTTTCTAGTGGATTTATAGTACCAAGGATAGATTGATCAAATGCATAATCTAATAAAGTTATTTTAAAAGAAAGCCTTTAATTCAGATTTGTCACATGATAAAGTTCCAGGCAGAAAGATTAAGAATTGTTCCATTATATGATTTTAAAAGATAATTTATAGAATAATTCAAATGATAGGAAACTAAGAATAAATATTAAAGTAAAAAGAAATACTTTCCAACCTTAATTTCTACGAGATTTTTAAACGTCAAAATAATTATTTTTTCAGTAGTAATATCATCATGATATAAAATATTGAAGGAAGCAAACATTCAAACAAGATCACTCATAAAACCACTACACAAACAGAATTACTGTAACAGGGTGATCAGTGGGTATAATATGATCCACTGAGCTATTTCACTATTCTTGGAATTTTTTTCTACATATTTGCAATTACAAAAAACGTAAATCAAAACGTCTTCTTTATTTAAAGTATGCTTTTTCCATGTCACATTGTATAAATTATTATTAAATTTCAATTTATTGTACAAAACAGTTGTCTCAGTATGTTTAAGATGTTATAACCAAATGCCATATACTGGTGACTTATAAGCAGCAACAACAAAAATTTATTACTCTGCTGGATGCTAGGAACTCCAAGATCAAGGTGCCAACAGATTCAATATCTGGTGAAGTCTTATTTCCTGGTTTATAGACAGCAGTCTTCTTGTTGTAACTTCATATGGCAGTCTCTTTTATAAGGGAACTAATCACATTCATGAGAGTTCCACCTTATTACCTAATCACTACCTAAAAGTTTCATTTCCTAATACCATCACTTTGGGGATTAGGTTACAATATACGAATTTTGAGAAGACACAAGCATTCAGTCTAAATGGTATAAATTATTTAAGGTTTTAAGTTATATTACCAACAAATTTTCAAACAAAATTATTTGTATTTACAATGTCAATAGAAATATACATGTGAAGTATGTTCTATTACATTTTTTCCAAAACTGAATATTTAGTTTAAAAGCTACAGTAGGCTACACTTGTACATATTTACTTTACACCCTCAATATTTTTACCAATTATATTGTTTATTTTATCCATTGTTTGTCTAGTAATTTTTATTACTGTGTTCTTTGATTATTTTTTATCTTATAGTTAAATTAGTACTCTATTTTGTAATAAATTACTATAATTATGTAAAAATAATACAAAATATAACAATCTTTTACATTTCATAGTTCAGCTGTAATCTATTTTATTCTGAAAACATATTAATGTCAGTGTTTTTATATTTAAAACATAATTATGGTATTTTTGCTTATGAAAATATTTATTACAATAATATTCACCCTACATAAATAAAGAAGATATATTATCTCTATAGTTTTCCACCAATAATATCTCCATCACCAATGTGATATCTGGCTCAAAATAAAATATTTTATGTTACCTTCACATCTGGAAATAAATGTTTAAGAATTGTGTGATGTCTGATCATACACAATATCTTTCATATGATTAAAAAATCCAGGTAAAAGCATTCCTTTCACTGGTAACCATATATGCAAATATGCCTTATTTGTATTTCCTTGCTTACGTCAAGTTAATTTTAAGAGTACAGGCCAACATAGTGAAGGGAGAAGTAGGTACCTTGAGCTGCAAATAGCTTTTAACGTGCAGAAAATACCTGAAATCTCTAATCAAAATTTGTTGATCATCCAGAATCATAAATTTTCTTTCTTAAAACTATTGTATTTTAAAAATAACTAAAAGGCCATTTATTCAACAAATATGTATTTCATATCTACTATATGAGAGTTACAACAAAGAGGAAACACAAGGAGTGTTTCTCATAGAATTTACATCTTAATTAGAGAGATATAAAATAAATTAATTATAGAAAGTGAAGTGATAGTGAAGTGGTATGTATGCAGCAAGGAGATACAGAAAACAATTTTATATAATGTGTTTACTGAAGGTCTGTCTAAGAAGATGACATTTGAACAAGCTTTTGTAAAGTTTATAATTTAGAATACTACTTAAACAATTAATAGATTTTTAAAAAGTAACCTAAACTCAAACGCAGTTGAGAGAAAAAAAAAAGAACAGACAAGCATTACTGGATACAACACATAGGGGATTTAAAGCAAAAAATCACTAAAGATGAGAGGAGAGAGTATTTAATACAAGTGACTGGTAGCAACACAAAGCACATAGTTGATGAGTTGTCAGAATTGTCACATACAGTTTTATGCAGATAATGATGTTTATGTGAAGCACAGTGCTAAAGGGTGCCATCCGTAATGTGGCTGGCATCTTGATCATAGATAACATATGCCACAGACTTTTCAGAGAATCTCTGGGGGAGCAAAGTAAGGGGTGATTACAAATTTTTTCTTGGATCAGCTCTAAAGAGTGGGAGAGAGAAAAAAGTCATGCAAACAGGGGTCATTCAGTTCCGTTAGGTATAGAAGTCTATACCAGAAATCATGAAGTTCCTCCACTTACCAATCATGACAGAGAAGAACATCTTCAGGTATCTATTATGACCTACTTTAGTGTATTTGTTTTATTATTACAGAAAGAATGGTCTCTTCAGGGTGTTTATAATCACACATCGTCTGTTCCCTTACAGATGTTATTTCACACCATCTTATAAAAATAAACTTATAAGCATTTTTCAAGACTTATTCATTTTAAATAAGCCTCATAAATTCTGCCTGAATAACTCACCCAGCTGTTGCCCTATCTTTTCTCTGTCTCTTTACACAGTTTCCTGGAAATAATAGGATTAACTCCCAATATCAGCTTCCTTATCTTCTAATATTTCTCCAATGTCTTATTTCTACATTGACTAATTTCTAGAAGAAAAATATTAGTTTAAAGAATTTAACTGACCATCATATTCTGTTAGCAAACCTTCCTCCTACCAATATTAAAAGTAGTCAAAGTGTTAGATGCCTATTTTCTTGTTCTATTGACCTTAAGCTAATTGAGGAATGAATCTTACACAACTTAGTGTTTCTACTAATAAACAAAGAATACACATATAAGGGGAGACACATACATATTTGTGGTATGACACATTGATTGAATAAATGAATGAATGAATGAATGCTAATTGGCTAAATGTTAGCTATATAAATTAACTTTGTTTTTTGTATTAAAGACTATCTTGATTCTTGGATACAGGTTAAAGGATTTAGGGGTGAAGTGTCATGATGTCTACAACTAAATTCTGAAATATAGTTGACATACAATATTATATTACTTTCAAGTGTACCTCTAATGATTTAACATTTGCATATGTTATGAACTGGTTACCATGATAAATGTAGTAACCTTCTGTCTCTATACAAAGTTATTACAATAATGTTGATGATATTCCTCATTCAGTATATTACAGCCTCACGGCTGATCTATAGCTAGAAATTTGTACCTCTTAATCCTTTTACTTATTTTATCCCCACCACAGCCCACTCTGGAAAATACTCCTTTCTGCTCTGTATCTAAGAGATTGTTTTCATTTTGTATTATTTGTTGTTGTTTAGATTCCACATAAAAGTGAGGTCATAACATAATTGTCTTTTTCTGTTCAACTTATTTCACTTAGCATAATATCTTCTAGAAACATCTATTTTGTCACACCATATCTTTATTATTCACTCATCTATCAATGGAAACTTAAGTTGCTCATATATCTTGGCTATTGTAAAAATACTTCAATGTACATTAGTGTGCATATATCTTTTTGAATTTTTTTCCTGTTTATTTCAGGGAAATACTCACAGTGAAATTTCTGGATTATATGACAGTTCTCCTTTTAATTTTTTGAGGAAGCTTCATACTTTTTTCCACATTTACTGCACAACTGGTAATCCTAAGAGTACACAAGGGTTCCCTTGTATCCACATCCTCTCCAACTCTTGATATTTGTTGTATCTTTTTATAATAGTCATTCTGACAGATGTGGGTTGGTATCTCATCTTGGTTTGATTTGCATTTCCCTGATGATTAGTGATTTTGAGCATCTCTTGATGTGTCTGTTGGCCATCTGTATGTCTTCTTTGGAAAAATTTCTATTCGGATTCTCTTCCTATATTTTAATTGAGTTGTTTGCTTTTTGGATTTCAGTAATATGTGTTTTTTACAATATTTTGGATAGTAACCCCTTAACAGATATATCATTAGCAAAAATCTCTCCTCTTCAGTAAGCTGCCTTTTCATCTACTTGATAGTTTAATTCCTTGTGCAAAATCCTTTTAGTTTGATGTAACCCCATTTGTTTACTTTGCTTTTGTATCCCTTGACTAAAGAGACATATCCAGAAACAAAACCAAACAAACCATTGCTAAGGCCAATGTCAAAGATCAGGTCTATGTTTTATTCTAGGAGTTTTATGGTTTCAGGTTTTACATTTAAGTCTTTAATCCATTTTGAATTTATTTTTATGTATAGTGTGAGAAAGTAATCCAGTTTAAATTTTTGCATGTAGATGTCCAGTTTTATTGAAGAGGCTGTCTTTTCCCCATTGTGTATTCTTCATTCCTTTGTTGTAGATTATTGATCATATAAGTGTGGGTTTATTTATGGGCTCTCTATTCTGTTCCATTAATCCATGTGTCTGCTTTAGTGCCAGTACCATGCTGATTACTGTACTGTCCTAGTTTTAGTATAGTTTGAAATCAGAGAGCATGATACATCAAGTTTTGTTCTCCTTTCTCAGGAGTGTTTTGGTTATTCAGGGTCTTTTATGTTCCCATATAAATTTGGAATTAATTGTTTTGGTTCTGTGAAAAATGATTTTGGTGTTTTGATAGTATTTGCATTGAATCTGTAGGTTGCCTTTTGTAGTATGGTCATTTTAGCAATTTAATTCTTCCAATCCATGAACACAGTACATCTTTCCATTTACTTGTGTTGTCTTAAATTTCTTTCATCAATATCATATAATTTTCAGAGTATAAGACTTTTACTCCCTTGGTTGGATTAATTCTTAGTTATTTTATTCTATTTGATGCAGTTGTAAATGGGATTTTCTTAATTTCTCTTTCTAGAGTTTGTTGTTAGAGTATAGACTCTCAATTGATTTTTATATATGAATTTTGTATCCTGAAACTTTACTGGATTCATTAATTAGGAATGGTTTCTTTGTAGCATTTTTAGGATGTTCTAGACATATTTTCATGTCATCTACAAAGAGTGACCATTTTACTTCTTCCTTTCCAACTTGACTTCCTTTTATTTATTTTTTTCTGACTTCAGTAGCTAGGACTTTCAATGTTATGTTGAATAAAAGTGGCAACAGTGGGCATCCCATGTCTTGTTCTTAAGCTCAGATGAAATGCTTTCAGCTTTTCAAGTAAAGTGTGATGTTGACTATGTGTTTGTTATATATGACCTTTATTTGTTTGAGTTATGTTTCCTCTATGCTCATTTTGTTGAAAGTTTTTATCATAAATATATGTTGAATTTTGTCAAGAGCTTTTTATGCATCTATTGAGATAATCATATGATTTTTATTCTTCAATTTGTTCATGGGCTGTATCATGTTGATTGATTTACATATATCAAACCATCTTTGCATACTTGGGATAAATCCCACTAACTGATTATGGTGTATGATCTTTTTAAAGTATTGTTGAATTCAGTTTGCTAATATTTTGTTAAGGATTTTTGCATCTGTTTTCATCAGTGATATTGTATTGTATTGTGTGTGTGTGTGTGTGGTGTCTGTGTCCTGTTTTGGTATCAGGGTGATACTAGTCTCATAGAATGAGTTCAGAAACATTCCCTCCTCCTGTGTTTTTGGAATAGTTTGAGACAGATGGGTGTTAACTCTTTAAATTTTTGCAGAATTTTCCCATGAAGTCATCTGGCTCTGAACTTTTGTTTGCTTGGAGTATTAAAATTATTGATTCAATTTCATTACTGGCAATTGGTCTGTTTATATTTTCTATTCCTTCTGGATTCAGTCTTGGGAAATTTTACATTCTAGAAATGTATCCATTTATTTTAGGTTGTCCATTTTATTGGCATTTAATTGTTCATAGTAATCTCTTATGATTCTTTGTATTTTTGTGGTGTTCTTTGTAACATAACATAACACAACCTGCTTCACTTCTCATTTTATTTATTGGTCCTGCTCTCTTCTTTTTTTTGATGAGTCTGGCTAAAGGTTTATCAACTTTGTTTCTCTTTATAAAAAAAAAAAACAGCTCTTAGTTTCATTGATCTTTTCTATTGTTCTTTTAGTCTCTAATTATTTCTGCGCTGATCTTTATTATTTCTTTCCTTCTAGTAACTTTGGGTTTTGTTTCCTCCAGTTACTCTAGGTTTAATGTCGGTTGTATATTTGAGATTTTTCTTATTTCCTGAGGGGCTTGTGTCACTATGAACTTCCCTCTTAGGACTGCTTTTGCTGTGAAACAGATAGATTGTGGATCATTGTCTTTCCATTTTAATTTGCCTCCAGGTTTTAAAATATTCTTCGTTCATTTTTATAGTGACTCATTGGTTGTTTAGTATCATGTTGCTTAGTTTCCATTCGTTGGTGTTTTATGGAATTTTTTTTCCTATAGTTAATTTCTAGTCTTACAACCTTGTGGTCAGAGTACATGCTTGATCTGATTTCAATCTTCTTACATTTATTAAAACTTGTTTTGTGGCATAGCACATGATCTATCCTGGAGAACATTCCAAGTTCACTTGAAAAATAATGTATTCTGCTACTTTTGGATGAAATGTTATATCGGGCTGTCCAAAAAGTTTGTTTGGGGCCAAAAAGTATATATATATATATATATATATATATATATATATACACACACACATCTGGTCTAGGGTCGTTTAAGGCCAATGTTTACTTATTGATTTTCATTCTGGATAACTTGTTTATGATGTACATGTGATGTTAAGTCCCCTACTATTGTTGCGCTACTGTCAACTTTTTCCCTTTGTGTGTGTTAATATTTGCTTTATGTATTTAAGTGCTCCTGTGTTGAATGCATATATATTTACAATGATTATATCTTTTTGTTAAATTGATCCTTTTATCATTATGAAATGTCATTTTTTGTCTCTTATTACAGTCTTTGTTTTAAAGTCTAATATGTCTGGTATAAGTATGGGTATCTCAGCATTCTTTTCATTACTATTTACATGGAAAACATTTTCTATCCTTTCGTTTTCAAATTGTGTGTGTTTAGCTCTGAAGTGAATCTATTTATGCAGTATACAGATGGGTCTTGTTTTTATCCATTCAGCCACTCCATGTATTTTGACTGAAGCCCTTAGTCATTTACATTTAAAGTCATTATTGATGGGAGTCAAAGTGACGGAGGAGTAAGAGGACATGGAATTCATCTCTCCTCACAAATGCACCAAGAATACATCTGCAAATGGAATAATTCTCACAGAGCACTGGCTGAACACTAGCAGAGGACCTCAGATACCTGAAAGTCCAAGAAATAACCCCGCATAACTGTGTAGAATGAAAGAAAGAAGAAGGTAAAAGGAAGAGGAGAGGAAGTGGGACAGAACCTGTGCCCCTTGGGGGGACTTGAAGGAGAGGAGACATTCCCACATCTATGGACACCCCTTCACCAGTGGGGAGATCAGCTGGGACAGAAGGAGAGCTTCAGGGGCTATTGGATGATAGTGCAGCAACTGGTCTATGGCAGGCAGGACAAAGTGAAACCTACATTGATGGTCTGTGCCACAGCCTTGTATACCCCAACCTTATACATGTGTCCACGGTTGTAGTAGGGGCTAGGTGCTGGGATATAGAGTTTGGAGAGCAAACCCAGGGAGAGGACTGCTGTTGGCTGCAAGGAGACAGCCTCAGAGGATGGGAGTGAGGAAATCCACAACAGGGAATTCTTGTGGAAGAAGTGAAGCGACATTGTTGAGTGATGTGAAAAGGGAGGGTTGAGACATCCATTTGAGCCTCTCTCCCCACATGCCAGTCCCTGCTTCCCTGGGCACTAGGTAGGGCCCCCAGCAAAGTCAGCTCTCTTGTGCCCATGGCCACTGGCTTCCCCATGGGCCTTGTCACAACCAGGGCTTGCTCTCTCACATCCAAGGCCAAGCACTAGGAAGGGTGTCCACCAGGGCTGGCTCTTTCATGCTTGCAGCCATCAGCTACTCCATGTGGCTCCTCACCACCAGGACTCCCATGACATTGACTTCCACAACTCTACGGCCCCTTCTTACCAGGGAAGACTCGTGTGTCCAGGGCAGTCTGGGGAGCAGACTGGTGTGGGTGACACACATACAGAGGTGGGACTGAAAACACACCTAAGCCCAGGGGCTGTGCAAATAAAGAAGAAATTCTTAAATCTCTCTACACAGCTGTGCAAACTGTGAATTGGCATGCTGTGACTGGCTTTGTAAACTCAGTGCCTACAGAACATCTGAATGGATGAGTGCTCCTGCAACCAAGACTGGTCTAGCTTTAGCAGCTATAGGCTTTGTGGGCATGCACACACAGAGGATGGAACAGACCAGAGTCTCAGCTGCCCCATGGCATCCACAGCAAGCTCAGATCCATGTTTACTGCAATCCTGGGACATGATATCAGTTAATCTCTATGCTGTGGCCTGGTGAAAACAATGCTTGAGAGACATCAGGACCAATTGGCAGCATATCGATGGTTAAGGTGGGGCCAAGAGCTGTGCCAACAACAGTGAAATCTGAGAGCTCACACAGTGGGTGAAATGTGACACAAGAGCACACACACATGTGAATAGCTCCAGAAAAGGAATACTGAGCAGCTTCTCTCCCAGTGGGAGTGCTCCAGTCCCACCTACTTCACACTGCAGATCAGAAACATGGCTAAGAAACAGATCTGGGTATATCTACTCCAACAACTAGAAATCAGACCCCACCTCTGACAAGGCAGTGACAACTACAAAGCAAAGTTTAGGCCCTGTTCAATATCCAATGCAGGCTCTCATCACCACAACATCAGTCACATCTCTTATAAAGGGATAATGGTCTGCATGCACTGAGGAAATAGGTAGCAGACATCTATGCTAAAAACAACCTTCACACCAAAATATATTAAACCCATGCAGGCTACACAGGGATGTTCCAACATAAAATAACCCTCCAAGACACTCTGAGGGTATGGAATCTAGTGGAAGAATGCCCAGAGCATTTAGTCTGGAAGGTCAGAAGGGCTTGAATACAAGAGCTCAATAGGGATGGAGGAAACAGAGAATCCAATCTTGGAAGGTGCGCAGAAGTTCTCACATGCACTGGGACTCAGCACAAAGCAGTACCTCCATAGGAACCTGGCTACACCTACCTAAGGGTCTTGGAAGGTCTCCTGGGGAGGTGAAGGTTGACTATAGCTCACTGTGAGGGCAAGGACACTGGAAGTGAAAGCCTCAGGGAATATTGATCAGAGTAAGCTCTCCTGGAGGTCCATATTTCAGCATCAAGGCCCAGCCCAAACACACATTGTGCAGGCTCCAGTGCTGGAAAGCCTCAGGCCAAACAACCAACCAGATAGAAACACAGCCCCACCCATCAGAAGACAGGATGTAAAAAGTCATACTGAGGGACTTCCCAGTTGATAAGACTCCATGCTCCCAATGCAGGGGGCCCAGGTTCAATCCTTGGTCAGGGAACTAGATCCCATTTGCATGTCGCAGCTGAGATTTTGCATGCCAGAACTAAGGAGCCCATGAGGCACAACTAAGGAGTCTACATGCTGCAACTAAGAAGCTGATGAGCTGCAGCTAAGGAGCCCACCTGTCACAACTAAGACCCAGTACAACCAAATAAATAAATAAATATAAAAAAAAGTCATACTGAGCCAACAACCTCCTCAAAACACACTCTTTGACATGGCTCTGATCATCAGAGGGACAAGACATAGCTCCACCCACCAGAGGCAGGCACCAGTCCCTCCCCACAGAAAGGCTGCAGAAGTGCCTGGACCAACCTTACTCACTGGGGGCAGACACCAGAAGCAAGAGAAACTATGATTTTGCAGCCTGTGGAAAGGAGACCAGAAACACAGAAAGGTAGAAAAATGAGATAACAGAGAAATATGTTGAAAACAAAGAAAAAATATAAAAACCTACAGAAAAACTAAATGAGGAGGAGATAGGCAAAATCTTGGAAAATGAATGAAGCCACAGATTGAGAAGACACAACAAATGTTTAAAAAGTAGCCAGAAATTTTAAAGAACAAAAAACAGAGATAAACAATACAATCACTGAAAGGAAAAATACAATAGAAGGAATCAATAACAGAATAACTGAGGCAGAAGAATGAGTAAGTGAGCTGGAAGACAGAGTGGTGGAAATCACTGCATAGAACAGAATAAATGAAAAATAATTAAGAAATGAAGACAGTCTCAGAAACCTGTGAACAATATCAAATGCAACAAAATTCTCAGTATAGGGTTCCCAGAAGGAGAAGATAAAGGGTCTGAGAAAATATTTGAAGATATTATGGACAAAAACGTCCCTAACATGAGAAAGCATACACTCACTCAACTCCAGGAAGTGCAGAGAATCCCATACAGGATGAAACCAAGGAGGAACATGCCAAGACACATATTAATAAAACTGACAAAAATTAAAGACAAAGAAAAAATAATAAAAGCAACAAGAGAATAGCAACAAATAACATACAAGGGAATCCCCATAATGATATCAACTGATTTTTCAGCAGAAACTCTGCATGCCAGAAGGGAGTGGCATGATATATTTCAAGTGAAAAAAGAGAAAAACCTACAAACAAGAATACTCTATGCAGCAAGGGTCTCATTCAGAATCAATGGAGAAATCAAAAACTTTACAAACAAGCCAAAGGAAACAGAATTCAGCACTACCAAACCAGCTTTACAACAAATACCAAAAGTTCTTTTCTAGGCAGGAAAGAGACCAGCAACTTAAAACAACCCTGTACATATAAGGCTGCTATATCAAAACCTCACGACAACAGCAAACCCTAAACTAAAATAGATACACATGCACACACACACAAACACACACACAAAGCAACCCAAATACAACACTAGAGATGGCCATCAAACCACAAGAGGAGAGAAGAAAAGATGAAGAGAAGAAAAAAGTCCAACAAAAACAAACCCAAAACAATTAAGAAAATGACAATAGGAACATATATATAGATAATCACCTTAAATGTAAATAGATTATTTTCTCCAACCAAAGGACATAGCCTGGCTGAATGAATATAAAAAAAAAGACCTGTATACATTCTGTCAACAAGAGATCCACTTCAGACCAAGGGACACATACAGACTGAAAGTGAAGAGATAGAAAAAGATATTCCACACAAATGGAAATCAAAAGAAAGCTGGAGTAGCAATACTCATTTCAGAAAAAAAAGAAGATTTTAAAATAAAGACTGTTACAAGAGCCAAGGAAGGACTCTACATAATAATCAAAGGATCAATCCAAGGATAAGACATAACAAATGTAAATATATAGGCACCTAACATAGGAGTACCTCAATATATAAGGCAAATGTTAAGAGCCATAAAAGGGGAAATTGAAGGTAACACAAAATTAGTGGGGGACTTTAACACCCCACTTACTCCAATGGAGAGATCATCCAGACAGAAAATTATTAAGGAAACACAAGGCTTAAATGACACATTAAACCAGATAGACTTAATAGATATATATAGGACATTCCATCTGAAAGCAGCAGAATAAACTTTCTTTTCAAGTGCACATGGAACATTCTCCAGGATAGATCATATCTTGGGCCACAAATCAAGCCTTGGTAAACTTAAGAAAGTTGAAATCATATCAAGCATCATTTCTGACCACAATGCTTTGATATTAGAAATGAATTACAGGGAAAAAAAACAAACACATGGAAGCTAAACAATATGTTAATAAACAACCAATGGATCACTGAAGAAGTCAAAGCAGAAATCAAAGAATACCTAGAGACAATTGACAGCAAAAACATGACAATCCAAAACCCGTGAGAAGCCACAGGCACATTTCAAAGAAGGAAGTTTATAGCAATAACTTCTTATGTCAGAAAACATGAAAAACTCAAATAAACAACCTAAACTTATACCTGATGCAACTTAGAGAAAGAAGAACAGACGAAACCTAAAGTTAGTCAAAGGAAATAAATCATAAAGATCAGAGCATAAATAAATGAAATCAAGACAAAGAAACAATAGCAAAGGTCAATGAAACTAAAAGCTGGTTTGAGAATATAAACAAAATTGATAAACTTTTAGCCAGATTCATCAAGAAAAAAAGGAAGAGGACACAAATCAATAAAATTAGTAATGAAATAGGATAACATACACCACAGAAATACAAAGGATCATAAGAGAGGACTACAGGCAACTATACACCAATTAAATGGACAACCTAGAAGAAATAGACAAATTCTTAGAAAGTTACAAACCTCCAAGTCTGAACCAGGAAGAAATAGAAAATATGAAGAAACCAATCACAAGTACTGAAGTTCAAATTGTGATTAAAAAACTTCCAACAAACCAAAGTCCATAACCAAATTGTTTCACAAGCAAATGCTGTCGAACATTTAGAGAAGAGTTAAAACCTATCCTTCTCAAACTAATCCAAAAAATTTCAGAGAAAGGACCACATTCAAGCTCATTCAATGAGGCCACCACTTGTTTGGCCATTCAATTGATGGCCAATGAGGCCATCAAGGCGACCCTTGATCCCAAAAGCAGACAAAGATATCACAGAATAGAAAATTACAAACCAATATCATTGATGAACATAGATGCAAAAATCTTCAACAAAATACTAGCAAAAAAAATCGAACAACACACTGAAAGGATCATACCCCATGATCAAGTTGATCAAGTGGGGTTTATTCCAGGAATGCATGTATTTATTAATATATACAAATCAATCAATGTGATAAACCATATTAACAAACTGAAGGACAAAAACCATATGATCATCTCAATAGATGCAGAAAAAGCTTTCAACAAAATTCAAAACCCATTTATGATAAACACTCTCCAGAAAGTGGGCAAAGATGCAACATGACTCAGCATAATAAAGGCCATATACAACAAACTCACAGCAAACATTGTTCTCAATGGTGAAAAACTGAAAACATTTCCTCTTAGATCAGGAACAAGACAGAATGTCTATTCTCACCACTGTTATCCAACATAATTTTGGAAGTCCTAACAATGACAATCAGAGAAGAAAAATAAATAAAAGGAGTCCAAATTGGAAAAGTAGAAGTAAATCTATCACAGTTTGCAGATGACATGATCCTATATATAGAAAATTCTAAGGATGTTACCAGAAAACTACTAGAACTCATCAATGAATCTGGTAAAGTGGCAGGATACAAATTAGTACACAGAAATCTCTTGAATTACATTAACAACAAAAGATCGGAAAGAGAAGGTAAGGAAATAATCTTACTTACCATCGCAAGTGAGGCAAAAGACCTGTACTTAGAAGACTATAAGGTGCTGATGACAGAAATCAAAGATGACACAAACAGATGGAGAGATACACCATGTTCTTGGATTGGAAGAATCAATATTGTGAAAATGACTATACTACCCAAAGCAATCTACAGATTTAATGCAATCCCTATCAAATTACCAGCAGAATTTTTCATAGAATTAGAACAAAAATTTTTACAATTTGTTTGGAAACACAAAAGACTCTGAATAGCCAAAGCAATCTTGAGAAAAAAATAAATGAAGGAGCTGGAGAAATCAGGCTCCCTGACTTCAGACTATACTACAAAGCTACAGTAATCAAAACAGTATGGCACTGGCACAAAAACAGAAATGTAGAGCAATGGAACAGGACAGATAATCCAGAGATAAAGCCACACACCTATGGTCACCTAAATTATGACAAACGAGGCAAGAATATACAATGGAGAAAGGACAGTGTCTTCAATCATTGATGTTGGTAGAACTGGACAGCAACATGTAAAAAAATGAAGTTAGAACATTCTCTAACACCATGTACAAAAATAAACTCAAAATGGATTAAAGACCTAAATATATGACTGGATACTATAGAGCTCTTAGAGGAAAACATAGCCAGAACACTCTCTGACATAAATTGCAGCAAGAACTTTTTTGATCCACCCATTACATTATTGAAAATTAAAACAAAAATAAACAAATGAGACCTAATTAAACTTAAAATCTTTTGCACAGCAAAGAAAACCATAAACAACAAAAAAAGACAACCCACAGAATGGGAGAAAATATTTGCAAATGAAGTGACCAACAAGGGATTGATATGCAAAATATACAAACAGCTTCTGCAGCTCAATATCAAAAAAAGCAAACAACCTAATCAAAAAGTAGCTAGAAGATCTAAATAAATGTTTCTCCAAAGACATACAGATGGCCAAAAACACATGAAAATATGCTCAATATCACTAATTATTAGAGAAATGCAAATAAAAATTATGAGGTATCACCTCATACAAGTCAGAATGGCCATCATCAAAAAATGTACAAACAATAACTGCTGGAGAATGTATGGAGAAAAACGAACCCTCCTACACTGTTGGTGGGACTATAAATTGGTACAGCCACTATGGTGAACAGTATGGAGTTCTTTGAAAGACTAAAAATAGAGTTACCATATGATCCAGCCATCTCACTCCTGGGCATATATCCAGAGAAAACCATAATTCAAAATGACACATGACAATGTTTACTGCAACACTAGTTACAATAGCCAGGACATGGAAACAACCTAAACGTCCATCAACTGTGGAATGGATAAAGAACGTGAGGTACATATATCAATTTACAATGGAATATTACTCAGTGATTAAAAAAAGAATGAAATAATGCCATTTGCAGCTACATTGGATGGATTTAGAGATTGTCATACTGAGTGAAGTAAGTCAGACAGAGGAAACAGATATCATATCACTTATATGTGGAATCTTAAAAAGTGGTACAAATGAATCTATTACAAAACAGAAATAGAGTCACAGATGTAGAAAACAAGCTTATGGTTGCGAGGGGAAGGGTGGAGGAATAAATTGGGAGATTAGGATTGACATATATGCACTGCTATATATATATATATAAAATAGATAACTATTAAGAATCTACTGTACAGCACAGGGAAATCTACTCATTTCTGTCTAATGACCTATATGGGAATAGAATCTAAAAAAGAGTGGATATATGTATATGTATAAATGATTCTCTTTGTTGTACAGTATAAACTAACAAGACATTGTAAATCAACTATATTCCAAGAAAATTAATTTAAAAAATAAGAATAAATTAAATTTTTAAAAAGTAATTATTGATAGGTATGTATTATTGCTATTTTGTTAATAGTTTTCTGGATGTTTTTGTAGTTTTTTTTTTTTTTTTTTTTTGGTGCTGTACATGGGCCTCTCACTGTTGTGGCCTCTCCTGTTGCAGAGCACAGGCTCTGGACGTGCAGGCTCAGCTGCCATGGTTCATGGGCCCAACCGCTCTGTGGCACGTGGGATCTTCCTGGACCTGGACATGAACCCGTGTCCCCTGCATCGGCAGGCAGACTCTCAACCACTGTGCCACCAGGGAAACCCTGTAGTTCTTTTTAGTTCTTTTCTTCTTTTGCTCTCTTCCCTTGTGATTAGATGACTATCTTTAGTTTTATGCTAGGATCCTTTTCTTTTGTGTGTGTATGTATCTATTGTAGTTTTTTGGTTTCTATTTAACATGAGGTTCATGTATAACCACCTATATCTTGGTAATTGTTTTAAACTGATAATCTCTTAAGTTTGAATGTATTCTGTCAACCCTACATTTTTACTTCTTACCCAATATTTAGTGTTTTTGATGTCATTTTTACATTTTTTTTTTTTTAGTATATCATTCACCTATTTGTTGTGGGTAGAGATGATTTTACTACTTTTGCCTTTTGACATTTTTTACTAGGTTTGTAAGTGGTTGATCTTCCACATTTACTGTATGTTTGCTTTAACCAGTGATATTTTTCTTTCCTAATTTTTATATTTCTTGTTGTGTCCTTTTCTTTTCCTGTTAGAGTAGTTTCTGTAACTATTCCTGAAGAGCTCATTTATTAGTGCGAACTCCTAGCTTTTTATTGTCTGTAAAACTGTTTATCTCTACTTCAGAATAAATAATAACCTTGTTGGCAGAGTATTCATGGTTGTTAGTTTTACATTTCATCACTTTGAATATCATGTCACACTCTTCTCTCCTGCAAAATTTCTGCTAACAAGTCAGCTGAGTTGCCTTCTACTTAAAGAGTTGCTTTTTTCTTGCTGCTGTTAAGATTCTCTCTTTAATTTTAATTTTTGTCTTTTTCATTATAATGTGTCTTTGCATGAACGTCTTTGGATTCATCTTGTTTGGGACTTTCTGTGCCTACTGGAATTGTTTTTCTGTTTCCTTTCCCATGTTAGAAAAATGTTCAGTTATTTTTTCAAATAAATTTTCTGCCTCTTTCTCTGTCTCTTCCCTTTCTGGGACCCTTATCATATGAATGTTAGTGTAGTGATATTTTCCTAGAGGTTTCTTGAACTATCCTCATTTTTGAAAAAAATCTTGTTTCTTTTTTTCACTTTGGCTTGAACAATTTCCACTACTCTGTCTTACAGATCACTGATCCATTCCTCTGTATCAACTAATCTACTGTTGATACCTTCTACTGTATTTTTAGTTTCAGTTTTTGTACTCTTCACCTGTGTTTGGTTCTTCTTTACATTTCCTCTTTAACCTCTTTTGACATCCTCACTGTGCTCATGCACTCTTCTCCAGAGTTCAGTCAGAATTTTTAGCATCAACACCTTCAATTATTTATTGGGTATCTCTACTTCTTTTAGTTTAGTTATTTTTTCCCAGGGCTTTGCCTTGTTCTTTTGTTTGGAACATAGTACTCTGTCTCCTCTTTTTGCTCAATCACCTGTGTTTATTTCTATGTTAGATGGGTCACTTACATTTCCAGATTTTGAAGGGGGGACCTCATGTAGGAGATATTGTATAGGGCCTAGTAACATGTTAGTATGTTACCCTCTGTTCATCAGAGCTATATGCTCTAGAGGAGTTCCTTATATGGGCTGCATGTGCCCTTCTGTTGTGTTTGGGCCAACTACCTAGGGAATGCTTGTCAGCAGATTTAGCACCTGGATCAGTTGGCTGCAAGGCCACATATCTTATGGTGTTTGAGGGCCTACTTGAGGGTGGGGTTGGGATTACACACAGCTGTCTGAAGTGCTTCAGGTGCTCTGTGCTGGCACTAGCTCATTAGTAGGCAGGTAAGTACCCAGCAAAAATAGTTGAGAGGGAAATTCCAAAATGTCACTTGCCAGCATCAGTATTATCACAGTAGAACAAGCTCCCAAATTGCTGTTACCAGCATCTCGATCACCAAGTGATTCCCAGTTGTCTCTTTCTTTTCTGGAAGGCTCTTCAAAATCAGCAAGTGAGTCTGACCCAGGCTCAAGTGAGATTTTTGTGTTTACACTTTAAAAGCACTCTTTTCTTTTACCTTAACTCTTCAACTCTCCCTAATATATGCCCCACTAGTTTTCAAAGTCAGGTGTACTGAGGGGCCTATCTTCCCATTGCAGGCTCCCCGGGCTGAGGAGCCCAATGTGGGGCATGGACCCTGTGCTCCTTGGGGAGGATTTCTATGATTATGATATCCCTCCCATTTGTGAGTTGCCTACCTGAGGATGTGGCTCCTGACTACAGTAAGTCCCCTACATATGAATGTTTCTCATTTAGATACCATGTTCGTAAGTCCAATTTGTTCATAAGTCCAACAAAGTTAGCCTAGGTACCCAACTAACACAATCAGCTATATAGTACTGTACTGTAATAGGTTTACAATACTTTTCACACAAACAATACATAAAAAACATGAAAAATAGGGCTTCCCTGGTGGCGCAGTGGTTGAGAGTCCGCCTGCCAATGCAGGGGACATGGGTTCGTGCCCTGGTCCGGGAAGATCCCATGTGCCGCAGAGCGGCTGGGTCTGTGAGCCATGGCCGCTGAGCCTGCGCATCCGGAGCCTGTGCTCTGCAACAGGAGAGGCCACAACAGTGAGAGGCCCGCATACTGCAAAAAAAAAAAAAAACATGAAAATTAAAGAAAACATTTTTTAATCTTATAGTACAATACCTTGAAAAGTACAGTAATACAGTATAACAGCTGGCATACAGGGGCTGGTATTGACTGAACAGGCAAGAAAGATTACTGATGGAGGAGGAAGAGGACATGGGAGATGGCAGAGATGAAGGATCATCAGCAATGGGAGATGGAGGGCAAGCTGCAATTTCACTGACACCTGACATTGATGGCACAGATTCTAGTTCTTTGATGGATTCATTTCTATCTACCCTCTTGAAAAACATGATCCAGTAATGTCTGAATAGTAGCACAATTTTTCTCATTATAGATGACACAATAGCACTGGATTGCATTCTGAACAGCTGTTGCAATCTTTGTGTACCATTCGACATTCGGGTCCTGTGCCTCAAAAACTAAAATTGCCTCCTCAAATAAAGAAAATCTTCTTGCCATTTCCTTCATCATGAATCTCTTTGGTTCTTTTGTTACTTCTTCTTCCTCTTGTCTCTCTTCATCTTTTCTTGGCACTTGATGCTTCTTAGCTTCTTAGCAGTACCAGCTACATCACTGCTACTTTTACACTTGCTTCCAGACATCTGGGCTTGAAATAAAGACACTGTACTACTGTACTCTATACAGTACTGTACAGTAAAGTACACAAAAGCACAACCACTTTAGAGGATGAATGCATATGACAATGTACTCCAGACATGTGAACTAACTTACATGACTGGACACGTGAATACATGTTGGCATCTTTGAAAGTTCACAACTTGAAGGTTTGTATATAGAGAACTTATTGTATACCTTGTTTTCACCCCTCCTACCCAACTCATTATGGTGTTTTCTTTATTTATTTTGTGGAAAATCTTTCCTTCTAGTCTTCAGGTTGTTTTCATAGACGATTTCTGTGTAAGTAGTTGTAATTTTGGTGTGTCAGTAGGAGGAAGTGAGTTCAGGGTCTTCTTACTTCTCCATCTTGGCCACCACTACAAACTAACAATTATTTAATTCAATCCAACAATTGAGAATCTACCATCTGTTGAAGCACTTTGATATGAACTGAAAGTGTGAAGTCAAACAAATCAAAATTGTTATAATGGCAATTGTGATTAGTGTAGCAGCAGGATTAAAGTGACAAGATAAATCACAAATGTAATGTAAATTGCTATAATGAGGTACACAAAGAATTACTTGACATCACAGAGGAAAGGGTAATATATCTAACATAAATGGGCAAATAAGGCCATGCTGAGTAAGTGATGTTTGAAAAAAATATTAGAGAATAAATGTTCTACGTGTAGATTAAGGTAGAAAGCATAAAGTTATGTAAAAAGAATGGTGAAATGATAGCTATTAAATAATGCATAATGGCAAGTGAAGTGTAGTGGTGCTATCAAAGCGTGGGGAGGCATTAAAGTGAGAAAATCCAATAAATAAATTCTTAGTACACATCATTTATCATTTTGGAGATAATAAGACCTTATTGTAGAGTGACTTGGTCATACCTACAGATTTTTTAATATTATTCTGAAATCAATTTGGGGAAAGAGTTGGAAATTAGAGAAAGTGAAGAATTCTAAAAATAAAAATTACTATTTGTAAGGCATTCTGCTAAAATTTTTCAAGTTGTTATTTTACTTTTTATCCTAACACTTATAAGTATAATTAGCAAATCTTACATATCAATAATCTAGGGAATAAAAAAATTACCGAAAACATCTAGGAGCTTAGATTTGAAGTATGTTATTGCTGAATCTAAGCCATGTATCTTAAGTAATCCACTATACTACATCTCTCAAGAATCTTCATCGCCATTTAGAGTCAAAATTAATTCTGTTTGATTTTCAAATATATTCTCCCATTTTTTAATTCAGCACATGCTCAGATGAAAACATATTATTCCCATTTTGTGGATGAACAAGCTTAGATATGAGTGTTGGAAAACAAACCAGGTTTATAGAAATGGTCAGGTATAGGAACAAAAGGTGTCTGACTCCTAATTCCAATGCTTATTCTACTCTAAGTCATCATAGAAAAGCATAAGTATTGCCACTGTTAAATTGGAAGTATGGGTTGAGAAAAAAGATAAAATTAGAAAAGTGTAAATTTATGCAGTAAGATCAGACTTATTTGAGTGAATATTAGGAAACACATGGAAAATAGAGCAAGAATGGAGTCAATAATATATAGGGGGTGTCTATGTAAAATGAACTCAAATAATTGTATTTCATCATAATTGATTTATTGTTGAAATTGTTGATTTAAAATATTAACAAAAAACAGTACACCCGTGTGACACAATTTTATTTTCAAAGAGAGAAAAAAAAAAACTACACAGTTGTAGATCATGTCTACCAAATTACTATTTTGCAGCAAGATAGATATGAATGTGTATTTGTGATCCATTCATTTGACTACTGAAACATAAATCATATTGTACAACTGTTTATATTTTCTAAAAATAAAAGACATACAAAATGGACTAAAATAATAATTCAGTTTCTGGCTGAATAGCATTTCCCATAACACCAGTCAAAACTTATATGTTTATAATCCTGTTAGCAAGAACCATAGCTCAGCACATTACTGATGTAATTCTTACTTGTAGTATTACTTAAAAGATAATTAAAATTATCCTATCTAGATTACATCAGATACAACTTTGTTGTTTAAACTTATGTGTATTTGCCACTTGAAAGCTTGATTAATCACAATTAGTGTAAAGAAGTTAATTTAATAAGTATAAGTTTGGAAAGATCAAGATGGTAGAGTAAGAGGATATGGAGCTCACCTCCCCCATGAACACATCTAAAATATATCTACATGTGAAACAATTCTCACTGAAAACTAACCTGGAAATTGGCAGACAGACTCCTCTACAACCAAGGCTGCTAGAAAGATACACATGTAATTGGGTAGGATGGAAGAATAACTTCCCTGGAGAGGAAGCAGTTTGAGGCATAGAATGAGCATCAAATCCTGGATTCTTTACATAGTGGACAAGCCCCCTTGGCTAGTAAGATAACAGCTGGGACAGATAGAAAGGCTCAAGAAGCTTGGACTCCACTTGAGAGGAGCCTGCATGTGCTGACTTGTCCAAGGCCAGGTGGAGAGAGTTCTGCACTAGTGGCTGCTGAATTTCCCAAAACAGCCTCCCTGTGCACCCCAGGTCAAGTTTAAGGAACAGTCCAGCCCTGTTTACTTGGTGCTGCAGCTCAGTGCTATCTCTGGAACAGCCACAGATGGGGAAAAGACGTGAATGTGTGCTGCAGCTAAGTGGACCCATGGATGCCTACAGAGGCAGAGCATTAGACTTGTGTAGGTACATGAGTCTCACTTCCTCCAGCACTCCTCTCATTGGGGCAATTTCCCAGCGTGAGAAAAAGTAAAAACACACACTTAAGGGAGACAAAACCAGCTCAAAACAGATCTCAAGGTTTTTGCTCCAGCAAGTTCAGATCAGACCCTGCCCCTAACAGGGAGGTGAAAGCCACAGAGCAAAGAGAAAGTTCCATCTCACACTTACTCAGTCCATCCTGCTTCACTATCTCCAACCTCACCTGCAAAGTGATAGCTGCCAGCACACCCTGCAGAAAGATGTGACTGGCATCTACATCAAATTCAGCCTTCACCAAGGGCATTGGGTGTACACTGTCTGTATTGGGACACTCCCACATAAGAACATCCTTCAAGACCACAATAGTAACTGTTTTAACTAAACTCATAGAGGCAAAACAAATTAAATAAAATGAAAAGGCAGAGGAACTACTCTCAATTGAAAGGGTAAGAGAAAACAAAGAAAAAATAAACAACTTGCCAGTTAGAGAATTCAAAACATTGCTAATTTAAAAAGCTAACTGAATAAGGGGAAACAGTTGATCTAAACAGAGATCATCTTAACAAGGAACTAGAAAATTATTTTTAAAAAATGAGAAATAGATAATTCAATATTTGAAATAAAAAACACTCTAAAGGAATGAGTAGCAGATGAAATGATACAGAAGAATGCATAAGTGATCTGGAAGATAGAATAATGGACATCACTTAATCAAAAAAGTAGAAAGAAAGACAAATTAAAAAATCAAACAATATTTTAGGCAATATTAAGCATGCCAAAATTCTCATTACATGGTTTCCAGAGGAGAAGAAAGAGAAGGGGGTAGAAATGTACTTGAAGACGTTATGATGAAAACTTCCCAAACCTAAAGAAAGAAACAGTTATCCAGGTAAGGGAAGTACAGAGAGTCTCAAACAGGATGAACCCCAAAAGACCCATACCAAGATAATTGATAATTATAATTGCAAAATTTATAGATAAAGAGGTGATTCTAAAGGCTGCAAGAGAAAAACAAAGAGGCATATACAAGGAATCCCCATAAAGCTATCATCTGATTTCTCTGCAGAAACTTTGCAGACCAGAAAGGAGTGGCATGATATGTATGATATATTCAAAGTGCTGAAAGGGAAATACTGCAACCTAGGAAACTATACCCAACAAGATTATCATTTAGAATGGAAGGAGGGAGAAAGAACTTCTCAGAGAAGCAAAAGTAAAAGAATTTATCAATACTAAATATACCCTAAAACTCTTTGTTTGAAGGGACTTCTCTAAATGGAAAAGAAAGAATCCATAAAAAAGGAAAATCTCACTAGAAAAGGTAGATATATGATAAGAGATGAAGACTACTAAAATAAGACAATATGTAGATTAAAAGATGAAAAAATGTAAAAGTAATTATAACTACAATGAACAGTTAAGGGATAAGCATGAAAATGTAAACTATGGCATCAAAAACACAAAATGTGGGGGAAGGGAATAAAAATCTGGATCTTTTAGAATGTGTTTGAACTTAAATGACTAACAGTTTTTTTAAATTAGGTATTATTATGGACCAACACAAATTAAAATCCTAAAATAGATATACAAAAACAAAGTAGAAAGGAACACAAGAATATGACTAAAGGAAATCATCAAACCACAATGGTAGAAGAAGAGAAGAAATGAATGGGGAAGAACTACAAAATAGCTGGAAAACAAGTAAAATGGCAATAAATACCTATTTATTAATGATTAAGTGTCAGTGGACTAAAAGCTTCAAACAAAGGACATAGGGTGGCAGATATGATTTTTTTTTTAAGACACTTCAATATACTGCCTACAAGAGACTCACTTCAGGCCTAAAGATACACACAGACTGAAAGGGTGGAGATGGAAAATGATATTTAATACAAATAGAATGCACAAAAAAGCAGGGGTGGCAATACTCATATCAGACAAAATAGACTTTAAACAAATGTCATGTCAAAGACAAAGAAAGGCATTGTTTAATGATAAAAAGATTATTACATGAAGAGGATATTATACTTGTTAACATATACACACCCAATATAGAAGCACCTAATTATATAAAGCAAATACTAACAGACATAAAGGGAGAAAATAAAAATAATACGAAAATAGTATGGTACTTTAACATCCCACTGACATCAATGGGCAGATTGTCCAGATAGAAATTCAGTAAGGCAACAGTGCTCTTAAATGACACAATAGACCATTTGGACTAGGTACCTACAGGACATTATATCCCCCAAAATTAGAATACACATTGTTTTCAATTGCACATTGAATGTTCTCCAGGATAGATCACATACTAAGACACAAAACAAGTTTCAATAAATTTAAGAGGATAGAAATTATATCAAGCATTTTTCCCAAACAAAATGGTATGACACTAGAAATCAACTACAGAGAGAAAAAAATAGGAAATGAACAAACAGGTGGAGAGTAAACAACACTCTACTAAAAAAAACAATGGGTCAATAATAAAATAAAAAGGAAATCAGAAAATATATCTAGAGAAATGAAAATGGAAATACAACTTTCCATTGTTATGGAAATGGGAGGCTGCAAAAGCAGTTCTAAGTGGTATGTTTAGAGGGATATAGGTTTTCCTAATAAGCAAGAAAAATTGCAAATAAAAAACCTGATCTACCAACTAAATGAGTTAGAAAAAGAAGAAGAAACAAAACCTAAAGTCAGCAGAAGGGTGGAAATAATAAAGATCAGAGAGGAAATAAATAAAATAGAGATATAAAAACAATAGAAAATATCCATGAAACAGAGAGTTGTTTTTTGAAAAGATAAAGCAAACTGATACCATTAGCCAGGCTCACCAAGAAGAAAAGAGAGAGGACCCAAATAATAAGTAAGAAATGAAAAAAAGAATTAATAATAACCAATAACACAGAGATACCAAAAAAAAAAGAGAGAGAATACTATGCACTGCTTCATTACAACAAATTGGACAACAAGAAGAAATAGAAAATTTCTAGAAACATAGCATGTCAAGACTGAATCAAAAGAAACAGACAATTTGAACAGAACTATCAATAGAAATAAAATTGAATTTGTAATAAAAAAAAAACATCCAACAAATAAAATTCCAGGACTGGATGGCTTCACAGGGAAGTTCTACCAAACATATAAAGAAGAAATAATACCTACCTTTCTCAAACTCTCCAAAAACTTGAAGAGGATGGAACACTTTCAAATTCACTCTATGAGGCCATCATTATACTGATACCAAAACCAGACAAAAATACTACAACAACAACAAAAAAATCATAGGCCAATATCTTTGATGAATATAGATGCAAAAATCCTTGACAAAATATCAGTAAACCAAACCCAACAATACATCAAAACGATTATACACCATGATCAGTTGGATTTATTACAGGGTTACAAGGATGATTCAACATGTAACTAAATCAGTGGGATACGCTGTATTAAAAAAAGAAAGGATAAAACAAAACATAATCATCTCAGAAGCAGAAAAACATTTGATAAAATTCAACATCTATTCATGGTAAAAAATCTCATCAAAATGAGTGTAGAGGGAATATATCTCAAAATAATAACAGCCATTTATGACAAACCCACTACCAGTATCATATTTAACAGTGAAAAGGTGAAAGCCTCCCTACTAAATTCAGGAACATAATGAGGATACTCACTCTCCCCACTTCTATTTAACATATTATTGGAAGGCCTAGGCACAACAAGCAGACTAAAAAGAAAAAGAAATAAAAGGTATTCATATTGGAAAGTAAGTGGTAAAACTGTCACTATTTGCAGATGACATGATACTTTCTATAGAAAAACCCTAAAGTCCTCACCAAAAATCTACTAGAAAGAATAAAGGAATTTACAAACTTTGCAGAATACAAAGTTTCTGTGTAAAAATTAATGTACAGAATTCTGTTGCATTTTTATATTATAGATATGAAGTATGAGAAAGAGAAAGTAAAAAAAAAAAACAATACCATCTAAAATTGCATCAAAAAGAATGAAATAACTAAGAATAAAGTTAACCAAGGAGGTGAAAGACCTATATTCTGAAAACTATCAAACATTGATGAGGAAAATTATAGATGATACAAGAAATGGAAAGATATCCCATGCTCTGGGATTGGAAGAATTAATATTGCTAAAATGGCCTTACTACCCAAAGCCATCTACAGATTTAGTGCAATCCCTATCAAGAGATTTCACAGAACTAGAATCAATAAACCCAAAATTCTTATGAAACACCAAAGACCACAGGTAGCCAAAGCAAAGCTTTGACTTTGCTTTGGATGTATCACCCTCCTAGACATCAGACTATACTACCAAGCTAGAGTAATCAAAGCAGTATGGTACTGGCAGAAATGCTGATACATAAATAGCTGGAAGAGAGTAGAGACCCCAGAAATAAACCCACACACTTATGATCAATTAATCTATAAAGAAGGAGGCAAGGATATACAATGGAGAAAAGACAGTGTCTTCTACAAGTGGTACTGGGGAAACTGGACAGCTATATGTGAAAAATGAGATTAGAACATTTCCTCACATGATATACAAAACTAAAATCAAAATGGTTTAAAGGGGGCTTCCCTGGTGGCACAGTGGTTGAGAGTCTGCCTGCTGATGCAGGGGACACGGGTTCGTGCCCCAGTCTGGGAAGATCCCGCATGCCGCAGAGTGGCTGGGCCCGTGAGCCATGGCCACTGAGCCTGTGCATCTGGAGCCTGTGCTCCATAACGGGAGAGGCCACAACAGTGAGAGGCCTGCGTACAGAAAAAAGAAAAAAAAAAAGGTTTAAAGACCTAAATGTAAGTCCTGAAACCATAAAACTCAGGGAAGAGAACATAGACAGAATATTCTTTGAAAAAAATAAGGCTAGTTTTTTGTATCTGTTTTTTATGGCAAAAGTAATAAAACCAAAAATTAAAAAAAAAGAGAGATCTAAATAAACCTAAAAGTTTTTGCACAGCAAAGGAAACTATTGTCAAAATGAGAAGATGACATATGGAATGGGATTAAATACTTGCAATAATTGACCAACAAGGGGTTAATATCCAAAATATATAAACAACTCATAAAGTCAATATTTATAAAATAAAAAAACTAATCAAAAAAAAATGGACAGATGAGAGATGACCTAAATATTAGCAAACCAAATCCAACAACACATGAAAAAGGTGATAATCTATGTTGATCAACTTGATGTTGGATTCATCCCAGGGTCACAAGGATATTCAACATATACATATCAATTAAAAAAATAAATGACAAAAAACATATTTCAACAGATGCAGAGAACGCATTTGATAAAATTCACATCCATTTATAGTAAAAACTCTCAACAAAGTTGGTATAGAGGGAACGTATCTCAACATACTAAAAGCTATTCATGACAAGCCCACAGTCAATGTAATAATCAATGGTGAAAAGCGGAAAGCCTTCCCACTAAAAGCTGGAACAAGACTGGTTTTCTCATTTTCACCACTTCTATTCAACATAGTATTGGAAGTCCTAGCCACAGCAAGCAGACAAGAAGAAAAAGTAAAAAAATACACAGTTGAAAAGAAAGAGGTAAAATTTTCATTATATGCAGATGACATGATGCTATATGTAGAAAACTCTAGACTCTTCAGAAAAACTATTAGAACCAATAAACAAATTGAGCAAGGTAGCAGGATACAAATTAAAATACAGAAATCTGTTTCATTTTTTTACACTAACAAAAAAAATCAAAAAATGAAAGTAAAAAAGCAATCTTTTAAAAAATGGCATCAAAAAGATTAAATACTTAGGAATAAGCCTGACCAAGGAGGTAAAAGACATAATTCCAAGAACTATAAAACATTGATAAAGAAAATTGAAGATGATTCAAAAAATGGAAGTATATTCCATGCTCTGGGATTAGAACAATCAATATTGTTAAAATGGCTTTATTACACAGAGCAATCTACAGATTTAATGCGATCCTTATCAAATCACCCATGATGTTTTTCACAGAACCAGAACAAATAATCCTAAATTTTATATGGAACAATAAAAGACCTAGAATTGCCAAAGCAATCTGGAAGAAAAAGAACATAGCTGGAGGCATAACCCTCCCAGGCTTCAGACAATATTACAAAACAACAGTCATTAAAAAATTGCTAATTATTAGTGAAACACAAATCAAAACAACAAAGAGATATCACCTCACACCTGTCAGAATGGCTATCATCAAAAAGTCTACAAATAACACAAGTTGGAAAGGATGTGCAGAAAAGGGTATACTTGTACATTTGGTGGGGGTGTAAATTGTGAAGCCACTATGGAAAATGGAATTCAGTTTCCTCAGAAAACTAAAAATAGAACTACCACATGATTCAGCAATTCCACTACTGTGTATATAGCCAGAAAAAACTGAAAACACTAATTTGAAAGGTTACATGTACCTCAATCTTTGTAGCAGTACTATTTACAACAGCCAAGATGTGGAAGCAAGTGCCCATCAACTGAGGGATGGATAAAGAAGATGTGATAGATTATATATATATATATATATACACACACACACACACACACACACACACACACACACACATACACCATGGAAAATTACTTAGCCATAAAAAATGAAATTCTGTCATTTGCCACAATGTGGATGGACCTAGAGAATACTATATAAAATGAACAGCTAACGAGGACCTACTGTATAGCACAGGGAGCTATACTCAATAATTTTGTAACAAGCTATAAGAGAAAAATATCTGAAAAAATAGATACATATGTATGTATAACAGAATCACTTTGCTGTACCCCTGAAATTAACATGATACTGTAAATCAACTAAACTTCAATAAATAAATAAAACAATAAAAGATTCAAAATTAAAGACTCAAAAGATTACAACATTCAAAAATAAAATTTATATGTATAATATTATATATATATACACAATCACTGCCTCAGGAACATACAGGGCTACAGTATATTTCATTTCATGTTCTTTTATAACTGTAGATGGAAAATTTCTCAACAAAACACTAGCAAACAGAATTAAGCAACATAAAACAAGAATTACAAACCATGACCAATTGGGAGTTATCCCAGGAATGCAAAGTTGATTTGCATCTAAAAAATCAATAAACTTCTCACACCATAATTATAGAATAAATGAAAAACACCAAATAAGCAACTCAACCAACACAGAAAAAAATCCTTGACAAAACCCAAATATGTTTCATGATAAAAACCATTCAAATCAATCTCATTTGTATTCTTGGTTAATAGGAAAGAACTTGGTACAAAAGAGTAGAGGAGAAAGTATTCACAGATCCATACTGTTTTAATTACTGTAGCTTTAGGGTTCAATCTGAAGTCAAGGAGCCATAATCCTCCAGCTCTGTTTCTTTCTCAAGATTACTTTGGCTATTCAGCATCTTTTGTGTTTCCATATAAATTATAAGATTTTTTTTTCTAGACTTGAAAACAAGTCACTGGTAATTAGATAGAATTGCATTGTATTTGTAGATTGCCTTGGGTAGTATAGTCATTTTGACAATATCGATCCTTCCAATCCAATAACATGGTATATCTTTCCATCTGTTTTTCTTATCTTCAATTGCTTTCATCAGTGTTTTATAGCTTTTGAAGTACAGGTCTTTTGCCTCCTTAGATAGGTTTTTTCCTAGGCATGTTATTCTTTTTGATGTGATGGTAAATATGATTGTTCCCTTAATTACTCTTTCTGATCTTTTGCTGTTAGTGTATAGGAATGCAACAGATTTCTGTGTATTAATTTTGTATCCTGCAACTTTACCCAATTAATTAATGAGCTGTAGAAGTTTTCTGGTTGCATCTTTAGGATTTGCTATGTAGAACATCATGACATCTGGAAACAATGACACTTTTACTTCTTGTTTTCCAACTTGGATTCCTTTTATTTCTTCTCTGATTGCTGTGGTTAGGACATCCAAAACTATGTTGAATAAAATTGGGAAGGGTGAACATCCTTGACTTGTTCCTGGTCTTAGAGGAAATGCTTTCAGCTTTTCATTGTTGAGTTATGGTGTTAGCTGTGGGTTTGTCATATATGGTCTTTATTATGTTGAGATATGTTTTCTCTATGCCCACTTTCTGGAGAGTCTTTATAAATGGGTGTTGAATTTTGTCAAAAGTTTTTCTGCATCTATTAAGATGATCATATGGCTTTCATTCTTCAATTTGTTAGTGTGTTTTAACACAGTGGTTGATTTGTGGATGTTGAAAAATCCTTATATCCTTGGGATAAACCCCACTTGCTCATGGTGGATGGACCTAGAGAATACTATATATATGATCCTTTTAATGTATTGTTGGACTCTGTATGTTAGTATTTTGTTGAGGAAATCTGGACTCAAAATGCTAGTATTTTGTTGAGGAAATCTGAATCTATGTTCATCAGTGATATTGGTCTATAATTTTAATTTTTATGGTTTCTTTGGTTTTGGTATCAGGATGATGGCAGCCTCACAGAATGAGTTTGGGAATGTTCCTACTTTGGCAATGTTTTGAAATAGTTTGGGAAGGATAGGTGTTAAATGTTATCCAACTGTTTGATAGAATTTGCCTATGAAGCCATCTGGTCCTGGACTTTTATTTGTTGGGAATTTTTTAATCAGTTTCAATTTCAGTGCTTATGATTGTTTGGTTCATATTTTCTAGTTATTACTGGCTCAGTATTGGGAGATTTTATCTTTCAAAGAATTTGTCCATTTCTTCCAGGTTGTCCGTTTTGTTGGCATATAGGTGCCTAGAGTAGTCTCTTATGATCCTTTGTATCTCTGGTGTTTGTTGTAACTTCCCTTTTACATTTTAAATTTTATTTATTTGAGCCCTCTCCTTTTTTCTTATGAGTTTGACTAAAGAGTTATCAATTTTTTTCAAAGAACCAGCTTTTAGTTTCACTGATCTTTTTTGTTATTTTCTTTGTCTCTATTTCATTTATTTCTGCAATGATATGTATGATTTCTTTCCTTCTACTAATTTTGGGTTTTGTTTGTTCTTCATACTCTAGTTGCTTTAGGTGTAAGGTTAGGTTGTTTATTTGGGATTTTTTTTTTCCTGATGTAAGATTGTATTGCTATAAACGACTCTCTTGAACTGATTTTTCTGTGTCCCATAGGTTTTGAATCATCATGGGTTCATTTTCAACTGTCTCTATGTATTTTTTGGTTTCCATTTTCACCTCTTCAGTGATCCATTCATTGTTTAGTAGCATACTGTTTAGCCTCCTTGTGTTTGTGTTTTTCACAGTTTTTCTCTTGTAGTTGACTTCTAATCTCATAGCGTTTGCAGCAGAAAAGATGCTTGACACAATTTCAATTTTCTTAAATTTACTGAGGCTCACTTTATGGCCCAGTATGTGATCTATCCTGGAGAATGTTCCATGTGCACTTGAAAAGGAAGTGTATTCTACTGCTTTTCAATGGAATGCTCTATAAGTATAAATTACATCCACTGGTCTAATGTGTTATTTAAGGCTTGTGTTACCTTATCAATTTTCTGTTTGGATGATCTGTCCATTGAGGTAAATAAAGTGTTAAATCCTCTGTTACCATCAATTTCTCAATTTATATCTGTCAATATTATCATTTTTTTTTTTTTTTTTTGTTACATGGGTCTCTCACTGTTGTGGCCTCTCCCATTGTGGAGCACAGGCTCCGGACATGCAGGCTTAGCAGCCATGGCTCACAGGCCCAGCCGCTCCGTGGCATGTGGGATCTTCCTGGACCTGGGCACGAACCTGTGTCCACCACATTGGCAGGTGGACTCTCAGCCACTGCACCACCAGGGAAGCCCGATCATTATGTATTTTGATGGTGCTATGCTGTGTGAACATATATTTAGAATTTTTATATCTTCTTCTTGGATTGATACTTTGATCATTACATGGTGTCCTTCTTTGTCTTTTAATACAGCCTTTATTTCAAAGTCTATTTTTTCTGATACGAGTATTGCTACTCCAGCTTTCTTTTGATTTTCATTTGCATGGAATACCTTTTTTCATCCCCTCATATTCAGTCTGTACATTTCTCTAGATTTGAAGTGTCTCTTTTAGACGGCATAAATATGGATCTTGTTTTTGTATCCATTCAGCCAGTCTATGTCTTTTGGTTGGAGTATTTAATCCATTTACATTTAAATTAATTATAGATATATGTGTTCTTATTTCCTTTTTGTTAATTGTTTTGGATTTGTTTTTATAATTGTTTTTTCCATCCATTCCTCTTTTCTTCTCTTCTCCTGTGATTTGATGACTATATTTTTTGTTGTATTGTTTAGATTCATTTTCTTTTTTGTGTGTATATCTAGTATAGATTTTTGGTTTGTGACTACCATGAGGTTTTTATATAGCAGTCTATATATATACAACACAGTTTTAAGTTGCTTGTCTCTTAATTTCAAGTGCATTTTCAATATCATGCATTTGTACTCTCCTCTTCTCATGATTGCTGGTTTTGATATCTTATTGTGTGTGGCTGATTTCCTACATTTACTGTTCATTTTCTTTTAATGGTGAGTTTTCCCATTCATAGTTTTCTTTTGTAGAGTTGTGGTCTTTCCTTTTCCACCTAGAGAAAGTTTTAGTGTTTGTTGTAAAGCTGGTTTCGTGGTGCCGAATTCTCTTACATTTTTCATGTCTGTATAACTTTTGATTTCTCCATAGAATCTGAATGAGACCTTTGCTAGGAAGAACATTCTTAGTTGTAGGTTTTTCTTTTTATCACTTTAAATATATCATGTGACTCTCTTCCATCCTACAGAATTTTTGCTGAAATATCAGCTGACAACTTTATGTGGTTTCCCTTGTATGTTTTTTGTTGCTCTTTGCTTGTTCCTTTTAATATTTTCTCTTTGTCTTTATCTTTTGTCAATTTGATTAATACATGTCTTAGAGTGTTCCTCCTGGCATTTACCTTCTATGGGACTCTCTGCACTTCCTGGACTTGGGTGACTGTTTCCTTTTAGCAAAGTTTTCAGCTATTATCTCTTTAAATATTCTCTTAGGCCCTTTCTGTCTCTCTTCTCTTTCTAGTACTCCTATAATGTGAATGTTGGTACATTTAATGTGTCTCAGACGTCTCTTAATCTGCCCTCATTTCTTTTCATTATTTTCTCTTTATTCTGTTCCATGGCAGTGATTTCCATCATTCTGTCTTTCAGCTCACTTATCCATACTTCTGCCTCATTCATTCTGCTATTGATTCCTTCACGTGTATTTTTTGCTTCAGTTATTGTATTGTTCAACTTTGTTCTTTATATGTTCTGGTGTTTTATTAAATATTTCTTGTATCTTCTAGTTCTGTGTCTCCATTCTTTTTTTAGTTCTTGGATCAGCAATTACTCTAAATTCTTTTTTGAATAGATTGCCTATTTCCACTTCACTTAGTTCTTCTGGAGTTTTATCTTCATCTGGAACATATTCCTCTGCCATCTCATTTTGTCTAACTTTCTATGTTTGTGGTTTCCTTTCTGAAGGCTGCAGAATTGTAGTTCCTCTTGCTTCTGGTATCTGCCCTTTGGTGGGTTAGACTGGTCTAAGGGCTTGTCCAGGCTTCCTGGTGGGAGGGACTGGTGCCTTTCCACTGGTGGGTGAAGCTGTGTCTTGTACCTCTGGTTGGCAGGGCCATGTCAGGAGGTATGTTTAGAGGTGGCTGTGTGCTCAGGAAGACATTAGCCAGCCTGTCTGCTGATGGCTGTGGCTGTGTTCCTGCCCTGTAGTTTGTTTGGCCTGAATCATTACAGTTCTGGAGCCTATAATCTCTTGGGGGAGGGGGGGTGGCCAGGTATTTGTGTCAAAATGGCAGCCTCCAGGAGAGCTCACACAAACGAATATTCCTCAGTACATCTGAAACCAGTTTCCTTGTCCACACAGTGAGCCACAGCTGCCTCCTACCTCCCCAGGGAACACTCTAAGAACAGCAAGAAAGAAAGTCTAGCCTAAGTCCCTTTGAATTCATTGCTTTTTTCTCTTGGTCCTGGTGTTCGTGAAACCTTGTGTGCATCCTCTAAGAGTGAAATTTCTGTTTCCCCCAGCCCTGTGTAATTCCTGCGATTAAGCCTCACTGGTCTTCAAAGCCAAATGCTCTGGGAACCCTTCTTCCCAATGCTAGATGCCCATATTGGTGAACCTGATGTGGGGCTCAGAACTCTCATTCCTGTAGGAAAACCTCTGCAATATAATTATCTACCAGTTTGTGGGTCACCCACTGACTGTTATGGGATTTGATTGTATCAGGAATGCACACTTCTACTCTCTCTTTGTTGTTTCTTCTTTGCCTTTGGAAGTAAAATATCTTTTTTTTTTTTTTTTTTTTTTTTTGCGTTACGCTGGCCTCTCCTGCTGCGGAACACAGGCTCCAGACACGCAGGCCCAGCGGCCGTGGCCCATTGGCCCAGCCGCTCCGTGGCATGTGGGATCCTCCTGGACCGGGGCACGAACCCGTGTCCCCTGCATCGGCAGGCGGACACTCAACCACTGTGCCACCAGGGAAGCCCAGAAGTAGAATATCTTTTATGATACATTCCAATCTCCTTTACTGATGATTGCTCAGTAGTTAGTTGTGATTTTGGTGTTTTTGTGAGAGGAGGTGAGGTCAGGTCCTTCTACTCGGCCATTTTGTCTCCAACCCACCAAGGCAGAGCCAGTAACTTTTAAAATCTAAGGATTCAAGTTAGAATATAAGAGATCAGCACACATTATTTTCCAAGTGATTATTTTATTTTAATTATATTCATGTGAACTGCAGTTATAATAATGAATATTAAAAATATAAATAGTGTTGTGGACATATGATTCTATAGTAAAACACACCTGGAATTTATTTTAATAAAATTTTATATGGAAGAGTAACATGTACATAAAAATGCACAAAATGTGCATATTGATGAATTAGAAAAGAGTGAATACCACAAAGTTAACCACTACCTACACCAAGAAAGAGAATACTGATAGAACTGCAGGATAATTTACCTCTGGCTTTTTTCAAGATTCTTCTCTCTATCTTTGATTTCCTGCAGTTTGAATATAATATTTCTAAATGTACTTTTTAAAATTTATTTATCCTGGTTGGTGTTCTATGAACTTGGTGGATCTATGGCTTTGTGTTTCTGATTAATTTGGAAAATTCTCTGCCATTATTACTGCAAATATTTCATCTCTTTTTTTCTCAGTCTCCTTCCCATAATTCCAATTATTCATATGTTACATCTTTTATAATTGTCCCAGAGTCCTCGTATATTGTTTCTTTATTTTTTTTAAATTTTTTATTTCCTTTTCAGTTTGGAAAATTTTTACTGATGTATCTTCAACCTCATGATATTTCCATGGCCATATCCAGCCTACTAATTAGCCCAACAAAAGCATTCTTCATTTTGGTTAGTGTTTTAGATTTCTAGGATTTTAATTTTTTTTCTTAGAAATTTTATTTCTCTGCCTACATTACCCATCTGTTCTTGCATATTGTCCCCTTATTCTATTACAGCCCTTTTACATATTCATCATATTATTTTAAATTCTCAGTCTGATAATTACAAAATCCCTGCCAAATATGAGTATAGTTCTGATGATTCCTTTGTCAATTCAGGTTGTGTTTTTTGCCTTTTAACTTCCTTAATTTTTTTTTTCTGTAGAAATCTGAAGATGATTTTACAAAAGGAATTGAGGTAAATAGGCCTTTAGTGTGATGTTTTATATTTATATGGCTGGAAGTTAGGCTATAAGTCAGAGGCTAAAGTTTCCTCTCTTTTTTTTGTGTTTTGTTTCTCTTATTACCTTTTAGTTTCCCTATAGTCTTAAAACGGGTCTGAGCCTTGCAGTATTTTGAACTCTAATCTCCTGTTGTTGTATAGGACCCTGACTGATATAGTGATAATCTGTGGGGTTTCTCTTTTGGGTAGAAGAAGTTTAATTTCTAAATTGTTAGGACTAAATATCAGAGGTTGTCTTGACTTTCTCCAGTAAGGAAGCTCTGTCTGGAGTATCACTTGCAGTTGCAGTTAACTATTAATCAATGTTACTGTAAACAGTGTTCATTCTTTAAGAAACGTCTCTCTTCTGAAATAGCAAAATTGTGAGGAGGTAAAAAGGGCACTGAGACTAGAAGAAGCAGTATCTTATGCTGCTACATATCAGACTGGTTAGAATATATTGCCCCTTCCACCACAGGACTAGTGAAAGGATGCCATGAACAGACACATCTTTGTGTGATAGGAAATATATTTTTCACTCCACACTATGCCAAAAATTAGTGTATTTCCTTCAGAGGAAATAGATTTGAGTGTTCAAAATATGTAGAGCTTAATTCCTGTTGTTGTTGTTTTTTTTCTATTCTTAAATTTTTTTTAAAAAAATGTTACTTGCTATATGCTCTAATAGGATGTCAGTTTCCCAAATACATAATTCAGGGTTTGAGATCTTAAAGTATGATATTCAATGTGACACATGAATTCAATGATGGGTTTAGAAGTCAGTCTTAATATGTGTTAGAAATGAGTATATATTGTACTAAGCAATAAATTAAAAAAAATAAAATTTGGGGTTATCTTACATCTTAATTGTATTACCTTAACATATATTCCTTAATTCTCTACTTTCTAATTTTTGGAGAATTAACAAGTCATTAGCTTAAGTATAAATAACTTGAGAGAATTAATTCACATTACTTTCTAACTACCCCACTTGTAAATGTATTTTTTCTCAGGTCTTTCTCCCCTATCTACTGTCACTAACCTTAGTCTCTTCTTTTTTTAATTAAGAAAAGTTATTTTTAACATCTTTATTGGAGTATAATTGCTTCACAATGGTGTGTTAGTTTCTGCTTTATAACAAAGTGAATCAGCTATACATATATCCCCATATCTCCTTCTTCTTGTGTCTCCCTCCAACACTCCCTATCTCACCCCTCTAGGTGGTCACAAAACACCAAGCTGATCTCCCTGTGCTATGTAGCTGCTTCCCAGTAGCTATCTATTTGACAATTGGTAGTGTATATATGTCCATGTCACTCTCTCACTTTGTCCCAGCTTACCCTTCCCCCTCCCTGTGTCCTCAAGTTCATTCTCTATGTCTGCATCTGTATTCCTGTGCTGCCCTTATGTTCTTCAGAACCTTTTTTTTTTTTTGATTCCATATATATGTGTTAGCATACAGTATTTGTTTTTCTCTTTCTGACTTACTTCACTCTGTATGAGAGGCTCTAGGTTCATCCACCTCACTACAAATAACTCAATTTCATTTCTTTTTATGGCTGAGTAATATTCCATTGTACATATGTGTCACATCTTCTTTATCTACTTATCTGTTGATGGACACTTAGGTTGCTTCCATGTCCTGACTATTGTAAATAGTGTTGCAATGAACATTGTGGTACATGACTCTTTTTGCATTATGGTTTTCTCAGGGTATATGCCCAGTACTGGGATTGCTGGGTCATATGGTAGTTCTATTTTTTAGTTTTTTAAGGAACTTCCTTACTGTTCTCTATAGTGGCTGTTTCAATTTACATTCCCACCAACAGTGAAAGAGGGTTCCTTTTTCTCCACACCCTCTCCAACATTTATTGTTTTGAGGATGGCCATTCTGACTGGTGTGAGGTGATACCTCATTGTAGTCTTGATTTGCATTTTTCTAATGATTAGTGATGTTGAGCATCCTTTCATGTGTTTGTCGGCAATCTGTATATCTTCTTTGGAGAAATGTCTATTTAGGTTTTCTGTCCATTTTTGGATTGGGTTGTTTGCTTTTTGATATTGAATTGCATGAGGTGCTTGTAAATTTTGGAGGTTAATTCTTTGTCAGTTGCTTCATTTGCAAATATTTTCTCCCATTATGAGGGTTGTCTTTTCATCTTGTTTATGGTTTCCTTTGCTGTAAAAAAGCTTTCAAGTTTCATTAGGTCCCATTTGTCTACCTTAGCCTCTTAAAGACTTTTTTTTCTATTTTACTTCTGGTAATAATAGTGTCAAGCCTGTTTTAAAATTCAGTTCTTTGTATTTTTCATTGCATACTCATTGTTTGTACAATCAGCATTACTACTCTAACCATTTATTCCTTCTTCCAACTAGAGTAAACTGAAGCCCCTACACTTTCTTTTTCAATTTAATTTAGACTATTAAAGGAATGAGAGGATATGCTTTCATTCAATGAAAGAATAATACTATTATAATGCTCAGAGTCAAATAAGGGTTTGTTGGGACACAATGGCAGTGTCTTGCAAGACACCAATTAATTGTTCCCTGTGGAAACATATCAAAGCAGACAATTCTCAGAGTAGCTGCTGGGCTCATATGTTATTTCCTCCTCTATGAATAGTAAAAAAATAAGCCTGGGGTGGGCTTTCAAAGTAATAGCCACATATGTTACTCTGAGCCAGTTGTATATCTCATAGAAATTGAAATTTGAAACTAATATCAAAATGAGGAGGGCTTCCCTGGTGGCTCAGAGGTTGGGAGTCTGCCTGCCGATGCACGGGACACGGGTTCATGCCCTGGTCCATGAGGATCCCGCATGCCACAGAGCGGCTGGGCCTGTGGGCCGTGACCGCTCAGCCTGTGTGTACGGAGCCTGTGCTCCACAGTGGGAGAGGCCAAAACAGGAGGCCTGCGTATCACACACACACAAAAAAAATTAAGAGTCCTTGATATTTATATTTATATCAGTATTCTAATGCATATTTTTTCATACTTCATGTGAAGACTCATTAGTGTACGATTAAATCAACTTACTGGCTTACAATCAGAATTATAATAATGAATGGAATAGAATAGAAAATAACACCCGTACATGAAAACGGGGTATTTTTCATGAGGGCATGATTTGTTTTAACTATTTAATAGATAGATTATACATAGATGCATAGATATATAGATACAGATATCTACATATGTCAGTCAAAAATGTAAATAGTACTTCTCTTGTAAAGATGAGTCATAAGAAACAGCCTTTTAGGTCTCTGAAAAATTCCTCATCGTACCCTTTCTAAGGTTTAGTTATTAAACTTCCTAATGAAGCAGAAATTCTAATTGACTTCCCCCTTTTGATAATTATCATTTGGCCTACAAATGTATCCCAAGTGCTTTGGAAGAAGCTAGTCCAAATCTATACAATCTCATTCCACAGTCACAATTCAGGACCCAGTGAATAAGGATTTATAAAAATAATTTTCTAGGAAAGCTTTCATACATGACCTTTTCTATCTCCTTTGGAGATAAACAAGGAAATATATAGCCTCCAGAAATTGTCATTCATCTCCTGAGACTATAAAGAGAAGCCAGGCTTAAGCTTATGTCAATATAGAGGATGACAGTTTCAGTGTTGGCAAGCGAGCCTTTTTCTACTCATAGAATGATGCATGCTTCAATCCTTCTTGTCACTTATCCAAGAAAAGTGAAATAAATTCTACTAGCTCCAATTTCCTAGAGGAAGCAATGTTTTGTGATTGCAGATACTTCAACAATGAGATGAGATACTTCAGCCTGGTGTTTTCTCAGCTAAAAGGCACCTATTTTCTAGACCCCTTGTCCTCAGAAAAAGACATTGAAACTCCAAACTTATGACTAATTCTGTGATTAATAGAGAAATGTTAGCTTCAACTACACTTTTCACTTGGATTCTATTTTTTATTTCTGGCAGATAAAATTTATCTGCCTTTGTCTTTGCATTAAGCATGCATTAATTACTCTAAAGTGACTTACCAGACTCAAAAAGATTCATATTCATGGAATAGCTTTACTGTATAGACAAAGGATTCAGAACACTAACAACATGAGAAGGATAGGTACTGAAAAGTGTCCTGAGATCTCAGGCACAGGTTTTTGTGTCCTTGTTTGCTGGGTCACCCAGGTCTCCAGATCATGAAACACCATCAGCCAGCATGGATGCCCTTTGGTGCCAGGAAGTCTAAAGACTGTGAATGATGGGGATCTCTTAAATAAACTGATTATATAAGCACGTTTCATTTACATGACTAGCTTAATCTGTCAAAAGCCCACAGATTTCATGAAACCAGTGTCAAATAAAAATCCAGGAGGAGCTTCAAGATGGCGGAAGAGTAAGACACAGAGATCACCTTCCTCCCCACAGATACATCAAAAATACATCTACATGTGGAACTGTTCCTATAGAACACCTACTGAATGCTAGCAGAAGACCTCAAACCTCCCAAAAGGCAAGAAACTCCCCACGTACCTGGGTAGGGCAAAAGAAAAAAGAAAAAACAGAGACAAAAGAATAGGGATGGGACCAAACCAGAGGGAGGGAGCTGTGAAGGAGGAAAGGTTTCCACACACTAGGAAGCCCATTTGAGGGCAGAGACTGCAGGTAGTGGAGGGGGGAAGCTACGGAACCATGGAGGAGAGCACAACAGCAGTGCAGAGGGCAAAGTGGAGAGATTACCACACAGAAGATCAGTGCCAACCAGCACTCACCAGCCCAAGAGGCTTGTCTGCTCACCCGCCGGGGAGGGCGGGGTCTGGGAGCTGAGGCTGAGGCTTCGGAGGTCGGATCCCAGGGAGAGGACTGGGGTTGGCGGCATGAACACAGCCTGAAGGGGGCAAATGCGCCACATCTATCCAGGAGGAAGTCCATGAAAAAGTCTGGAGCTGCCGAAGAGGCAAGAGAATTTTTCTTCCCTCTTTATTTCCTGGTGCACGAGGAGAGGGGATTAAGAGTGCTGCTTAAAGTAGCTCCAGAGACGGGTGTAAGCTGTGGTATCAGCGTGGACCACAGAGACGGGCCTGAAATGCTTTGGCTGCTGCTGAGCCAAAAAGAAGCCTGTGAGCAAGCACAGGCCACTATCCACACCACCCCTACCGGGAGCCTGTGCAGGCCGCCACTGCCAGGGTCCCGCGATCCAGGGACAAATTCCCGGGAGAACACATGGCATGCCTCAGGCTGGTGCAATGTCACGCTGGTCTCTGCCACCTCAGGCTTGCCTCGCAACCGTACCCCTCCCTCACCCAGGCCTGAGTGAGCCAGAGCCCCCAAATCAGCTGCTCCATTAACCCTTCTTGTCTGAGCTAAGAACAGAAGCCCTCAGGCGACCTACACGCAGAAGCGGGTCCAAATCCAAAGCTGAACCCCAGAAGTTGTGCGAAAAAAGAGGAGAAAGGGAAATTTTTCCCAGCAGCCTCAGAAGCAGAGGATTAAAACTCCACAATCAACTTGATGTAACCTGCACCTGTGGGATACCTGAATAGATAGCAATTCATCCCAAATTGAGAAGGTGGACTTTGTGAGCAAAGATATATTATTTTTTCCACTTTTTCTTTTTATTTGAGTGTGTATGTGTATGCTTCTGTGTGTGATTTTGTCTGTATAACTTTGCTTTCACCAATTGTACTAGGGTTCTATCCATTCACTTGTTTGTTTGTTTTACTTTTTAAAATTTGTTTCTTAATAATTAGTATTTTTATTTTTTAATAACTTTATTTAATTTTATTTTATCCTTTTTCTTTCTATTTTTTCTCCCTTTTATTCTGAGCCATGTAGATGAAAGGCTCTTGGTGCTCCATCCAGGAGTCATTGCTGTGCCTCTGAAGTGGAGGAGCCAACTTCAGGAAACTGGTCCACAAGAGACCTCCCAGCTCCATGTAATATCAAATGGTGAAAATCTCCCAGAGATCTCCATCTCAACTCCAAGACCCAGCTTCACTCAATGATCAGCAGGCTACAGTGCTGGACACCCTATGCCAAACAACTAGCAAGACAGGAACACAGCACCATCCATTAGCAGAGAGGCTTCCTAAAATCATAATAAGTCCACACCCCAAAAACACACCAACAAACGTGGACCTGCCCACCAGGAAGACAAGGTACAGCCTCATCCACCACAACACAGGTAGTAGTCCCCTCCACCAGGAGCCTACACAAACCACTGAACCAACCTTAGTCACTGGGGACAGACACCAAAAACAACAGGAACTACAAACTTGCAGCCTGCAAAAAGGAGACCCCAAGCACATTAAGTTAAGCAAAATGAGAAGACAGAAAAACACACAGAAGATGAAGGAGCAAGGTAAAAACCAACCAGAACTAACAAATGAAGAGGAAATAAGCAGTCTACCTGAAAAAGAAGTCAGAATAATGATAGAAAAGCGGATCCAAAATCTTGGAAATAGAATAGAGAAAATACAAGAAACGTTTAACAAGGACCTAGAAGAACTAAAGAGCAAACCAACAATGATGAACAACACAATAAATGAAATTAAAAATTCTGTAGAAGGGATCAATAGCAGAATAACTGAGAATAACTGAGGCAGAAGAACTGATAAGTGACCTGAAAGGTAAAATAGTGGAAATAACTAGTGCAGAGCAGAATAAAGAAAAAAGAATGAAAAGAAATGAGGACAGTCTCAGAGACCTCTGGGACAACATTAAACACATAAACATTTGGAATATAGGGGTTACAAAAGAAGAAGAGAAATAGAAAGGGACTGAGAAAATATTTGAAGAGATGATAGTTGAAATCTTCCTTAATATGGGAAAGGTAATAGTTAATCAAGTCCAGGAAGCACAGAGAGTCCCATACAGGATAAATCCAAGGAGAAACATGCCAAGACACATATTCATCAAACTATCAAAAATTAAATACAAAGAAAACATATTAAAAACAGCAAGGGAAAAACAACAAATAACACACAAAGGAATCCCCATAAGGTTAACAGCAGAAATTTCAGCAGAAACTCTGCAAGCCAGAAGGGAGTAGCAGGACATATTTAAAGTGTTGAGGGAGAAAAACCTGCAACCAAGATTACTCAAACAATCAAGGATCTCATTCAGATTTGATGGAGAAATTAAAACCTTTACAGACAAGTAAGAGCTGAGAGAGTTCAGCAGCACCAAACCAGCTTTACAACAAATGCTAAAGGAACTTCTTTAGGCAGGAAACACAAGAGAAAGAAGAGGACTACAATAACAAACACAAAACAATTAAGAAAATGGGAATAGGAACATACATATTGATAATTACCTTAAATGTAAATGGATTAAATGCTCCCACCAAAAGAAACTGACTGGCTGAAGGGATACAAAAACAAGACCTATATATATGCTGTCAACAAGAGACCCACTTCAGACCTAGGGACATACAAACTGAAAGTGAGAGGATGGAAAAAGATATTCCATGCAAATGGAAATCAAAAGAAAGCTGGAGTAGCAATTCTTATATCAGACAAAATAGTCTTTAAAATAAAGACTATTACAAGAGACAAAGAAAGAAACTACATAATGATCAAGGGATCAATCCAAGAAGAAGATATAACAATTGTAAATATTTATGCACCCAACATAGGAGCACATCAATATATAAGGCAAATACTAACAGCCGTAAAAGGGGAAATCGACAGTAACACAGTCATAGTAGGGGACTTTAACACCCACTTTCACCAATGGACAGATCATCCAAAATGAAAATAAATAAGGAAACACAAGCTTTAAATGATAGATTAAACATGAAGGACTTCATTGATATTTATAGGACATTCCATTCAAAACCAACAGAATACACATTCTTCTCCAGTGCTCATGGAACATTCTCCAGGATAAATCATATCTTGGGTCACAAATCAAGCCTTGGTAAATTAAAGAAAATTGAAATCATATCAAGGATCTTTTCCGATCACAATGCTATGAGACTAGATATCAAGGAAAAGATATGTAAAAAGTACACACATATGGAGGCTAAACAATACACTACTTAATAACCAAGTGATCAATTAAGAAATCAAAAAATACCTAGAAACAAATGACAATGGAGACACGACGACCCAAAAACTATGGGATGCAGCAAAAACAGTTCTAAGAAGGAAGTTTATAGCAATACTACACTATGTTAAGAAACAGGAAACATCTCAAATAAATAACCTAACCTTGCACCTAAAGCAATTAGAGAAAGAAGAACAAAAAAAACCCCAAAAACCCAAAGTTAGCAGAAGGAAAAAAATCATAAAGATCAGATCAGAAATAAATGAAAAAGAAGCGGAGGAAAGAATAGCAAAGATCAATAAAACTAAAAGCTGGTTCTTTGAGAAGATAAAAAGAAATGGATAAACCATTATACAGACTCATCAAGAAAAAAAAGGGAGAAGACTCAAATCAATAGAATTAGAAATGAAAAAGGAGAAGTAACAACTGACACTGTAGAAATACAAAGGATCATGAGAGATTACTACAAGCAACACTATGCCAATAAAATGGACAACCTGGAAGAAATGGAACAAAATCTTAGAAATACACAACCTGCCGAGACTGAACCAGGAAGAAATAGAAAATATGAACAGACCAATCCAGCGCACTGAAATTGAAATTGTGTTTAAAAATCTACCAACAAACAAAAGCCCAGGACCAGATGGCTTCACAGGTGAATTCTATCAAACATTTAGAGAAGAGCTAACACCTATCCTTCTCAACTTCTTCCAAAATATAGCAGAGGGAGGAACACTCCCAAATTCATTCCACAAGGCCACCATCACCCTGATACCAAAAGCAGACAAAGATGTCCCAAAGAAAGAAAACTACAGGCCAATATCACTGATGAACATAGATGCACAAATCCTCACCAAAATACTACAAAACAGAATCCAACAGCACATTAAAAGGATCATATACCATAATCAAGTGGGGTTTATTCCAGGAATGCAAGGATTCTTCAATATATGCAAATCAATCAATGTGATACACCATATTAACAAATTGAAGGAGAAAAACCACATGATCATCTCAATAGATGCAGAGAAAGCTTTTTACAAAATTCAACACCCATTTATGATAAAAACTCTGCAGAAAGTAGGCATAGAGGGAACTTTCCTCAACATAATAAAGGCCATAAATGACAAAACCACAGCCAACATTGTCCTCAATGGTGAAAAACTGAAACCATGTCCACTAAGATCAGGAACAAGACAAGGTTGCCCACTCTCACCAATATTCTTCAACAACTTTTGGAAGTTTTAGCCACAGCAATCAGAGAAGACGAAGAAAAAAAAAGAATCCAAATTGGAAAAGAAGAAGTTAAGCTGTCACTGTTTGCAGATGACATGATACTATACATAGAGAATCCTAAAGATGCTACCAGAAAACTACTAGAGCTAATTAATGAATTTGGTTAAGTAGCAGGATACAAAATTAATGCACAGAAATCTCTGGCATTCCTATACACTAATGATGAAAAATCAGAAAGTGAAATTAAGAAAACACTCTTGTTTACCATTGCAACAAAAAGAATAAAATATCTAGGAATAAACCCACCTAAGGAGACAGAAGACCTTTATGCAGAAAATTTTAAGACACAGATGAAAGAAATTAAAGATGATACTAATAGGTGGAGAGATATACCATGTTCTTGGATTGGAAGAATCAACACTGTGAAAATGGCTCTACTACCCAAAGCAATCTACAGATTCAGTGCAATCCCTCTCAAACTACCACTGGCATTTTTCACAGAACTAGAACAAAAATTTTCACAATTTGTATGGAAACACAAAAGACCCCAAATATCCAAAGCAATCTTGAGAACGAAAAACGGAGCTGGAGGAATCAGGCTCCCTGACTTCAGACTATACTACAAATCTACAGTAATCAAGACAGTGTGGTACTGGCACAGAACCAGAAATATAGATCAATGGAACAGGATAGAAAGCCCAGAGATAAGCCCACACACATATGGTCATCTTATCTTCGATAAAGGAGGCAAGAATATATAGTGGAGAAAAGACAGCCTTTTCAATAAGTGGTGCTGGGAAAACTGGACAGGTACATGTAAAAGTATGAAATTAGAACACTCCCTAACACCATACAAAAAAATAATCTCAAAATGTATTAAAGAACTAAATGTAAGGCCAGACACGATCCAACTCTTAGAGGAAAACATAGGCAGAACACTCTAAGACATAAATCACAGCAATATCCTTTTTGACCCACCTCCTAGAGAAATGGAAATAAAAACAAAATAAACAAATGGGACCTAATGAAACTTTAAAGCTTTTGCCCACAAAGGAAACCATAAACAAGACCAAAAGACAACCCTCAGAATGGGAGAAAATATTGGCAAATGAAGCAAGTGACAAAGGATTAATCTCCAAAATTTACAAGCAGCTCATTCAGCTCAATATCAAGTAAAGAAACAACCCAATCCAAAAATGGGCAGAAGACCAAATTTCTCCAAAGAAGATATACAGATTGCCAACAAACACATTAAAGAATGCTCAACATCATTAATCATTAGAGAAATGCAAATCAAAACTTCAGTGAGATATCATCTCACACCAGTCAGAATGGCCATCATCAAAAAATCTAGAAACAATAAATGCTGGAGAGGGTGTGGAGAAAAGGGAACACTCTTGCACTGCTGCTGGGAATGTGAATTGGTTCAGCCACGATGCAGAACAGTATGGAGGTTCCTTAAAAAAACAAAAATAGAATTACCATATGACCCAGCAATCCCACTACTGGACATATACCCTAAGAAAACCATAATTCAAAAAGAGTCATATACCAAAATGTTCATTGCAGCTCTATTTACAATAGCCAGGACATGGAAACAACCTAAATGTCCTTCAACAGATGAATTGATAAAGAAGATGTGGCACATATATACAATGGAATATTACTCAGCCAGAAAAAGAAAGGAAATTGAGTTATTTGTAATGAGGTGGATGGACCTAGAGTCTGTCATACAGAGTGAAGTAAGTCAGAAAGAGAAAAACAAATACTGTATGCTAACACATATATATGGAATCTAAGAAAAGAAAAGAAAAAAGGTCATTAAGAACCAGGGGCAAGACGGGAATAAAGACACAGACCTACTAGGTAATGGACTTGAGGATATGGGGAGGGGAAAGGTAAGCTGTGACAACGTGAGAGAGTGGCATGGACATATATATGCTACCAAACGTAAAATAGATAGCTAGTGGGAAGCAGCCACATAGCACAGGGAGATCAGCTTAGTGCTTTTTGACCACCTTGAGGTGTGGGATAGGGAGGGTGTGAGGGAAGGGGACGCCATAGGGAAGAGATATGGGAACATATGTATATGTGTAACTGATTCACTTTGTTATAAAGCAGAAACTAACACACCATTGTAAATCAATTATACTCCAATAAAGATGTTAAAAAAATAAAATCCAGTTAATGTTACTAAATAATGCTGACAGAGTGATATGACCTGCTCCCAAGAAAATTTACAGGTCCACAGTTACAGAATGTAATTTATTTTTATTCAGTCTATTGATTCAAAGGTTTTGTTATGCTCCATGTAACCTTGGAGATAAGTATGTGGACAATCTAGAGTAGCTGAGACTAGCCCATGTTAGGTAGCCTTAGATGTGTCAACAACAACAATAAAACAATATAATCAATGGTCAATCTAAGAGAGATATGGAAAATTTTATTCAAACCAACCTGAAGATTACAACTTGGGAGACAATCTTTTAGAAATCTCTGTGAACTGTCCTGCCTGTTAGAGGTCAAAGTATAGTTATATAAGTTTTTGAGACAAAAGGTTATATAGAAAAGCAACATGCTGACAGTTAACATAGTCCAACAAAGCAAGTGTTGGGTTTTTGTGACCCCTTACAGGACTGAGAAAGGAATGTTATCTCCTAAGGAGTTATATGCTGGTACCAGGAGGAAATAGAAATTGCTATTTTTTATGAGTAGGCATTCCTGTGTCTTCAAAGGTGATCTAGTTAATGTACAATGCACAGTAAAGGGGAAAGTGTAGTGGCTCAACTAAACAGAGAGAGAATTTTATGTTTAAAAATTTTCTTGTCCTGCCTAAAAATAATTTTATTTTATTAGATATAAATGTGTCTTTAAAACTACCTTCATTTCTACCAAATATAGCCAAATTAAGGTTAATTTGTTTGCAAAGTAAGTCTGGTTAATTGATCACATAGGTTTTTAAAAATTGGCTGTGCTGCAACTTTTCATAAGATATCTCAGACTGAACTTTTTAAAAAGGCCTCTCAAGGCCAGGAAAACTACATCAAGGAATTGCCACAGATTCCACCAGTGATGTATATAGATTTGGGTGAATTCTCTTCTTGACTTTCCCCAAATATATTGAGATTCCTGCAGGTGTCAAGAGATGGTCTTTCTTATTTCTTGTTTACCTGGAAAGGCTGTTGTGAACCCTCTAAGTAAATTTCCAGGTTGTTTTTCCCAGGGATTTTATGGTTCCATAAAGTTCACCTTAGTTCTTTAAAGCATCTGGTCATATCTGATGTTATGTATTTTCAAAATATGACATTTCTGTCAAGACCATGATAATATAATCAATGTTTCCAACTGTGTCCTGTTATAGGAGAACAGATTCTTCTTGAACTTATGAAAATAATTATATTGCCATAAAAATAAGAATACTCACTAAGAGTTTCCAAATTCTAGAGGGATTAAGTAGAAAGAAAAGATAAATGTTTTAATTCTACTTATAAGGGTGTAATTTACCAAGTTGCTTAAGTCATAATTAACTTAAGAGGAAAGATTTCCTTATATCTGGAAAACACAGATTAAAGGATAGGAATATTTTAGCCAAAAACCCATAAAAATTATAACCATGTTCATCAGTTCATTGAGCCCTATGTAACTGATTCTTGAGGTTACTCTTTTGTTAACAGTTTTATGAAGCCATTAGAGTTTCCATCAGAATTCTTTAATTTCTCACCCACTTCAGCAATATGATTTGAATGTTATCAGAAACCTATACTTTCAAGAAGTTCTTTCTATGAATCTTCTTGAAATATTGTTTGCAAAAGCATGAGAGTAAAACAATAACTATAAATGACAAAAATGAGTGATTAAAAATCTGATTACAATGCAATTGATAATGAAACAGTTATTGCTGTGGCATACAATAATTCAAGATAATAGCTAGAATTATGACCAATAACATTATACCAGGATATATCCAATTTTTATATTTTTTCATATAATTTCTAGAATATTATTATTAATGACATTTTACCCATACAATATAACCTAAAGTTTTCACTCACTTGATAATGCTTCCCATGTAACACAACACATCAAATAATCATAACATTTTTAATCTCTCTCTCTCTCTGAGGTGCTTCAAGGCCCTTCTTTTGCGGTACACAGGCCTTTCACTGTTGTGGCCTCTCCCGTTGTGGAGCACAGGCTCCAGACACACAGGCTCAGTGACCATGGCTCACAGGCCCAGCTGCTCCGCGGCATGCTGGATCTTCCCAGACTGGGGCAGGAACCCGTGTCCCCTGCATCAGCAGGCAGACTCTCAACAACTGCACCACCAGGGAAGCCCTAGGGCCCTTCTTAAGCATCCTAAAGTTAGCTGGAGTTCAATCTTTGGGAATTTTTTCAAAAATATTAAAAAGTTTTGAAATATTTTTTCATTTAGAATCATATGTCACTGTGAAACAATACTTATTCACTTAAGCAAAGCAACAATAAAATATTTTAAAGGCAAATACAGAAAGTTACAATTTACTTTAAAAGGTAAAGAAACAATCTTTTATCAAAAACAGCTCAATATTAAAAAAATGATAATAATAACTTGTTCTCTTAACAAAGAGAAAACCACACTCTAGTTTTGCACCACTTTACCTTCAATATTAAAATTCATTTACTTAATTAAATTCAATTTAATCTTACCCAGTCCTGATCATACATAAAATTTCCTCAGGATTCTTTTATCATAAACTTTCCACAACTTTCTGTATTAGTTTGTCCCTCATTTTTTTCCCATTTAGAAATAACCAGCTTTAGAACAAAATTCCTTTCTTTTCCCTTAAAAAATTCATTTCCATTTCTTATATCTTCCTTTTTCTTGTATACAAATATGTTTTCTTTACTAACTTTTAGTTGTAATTACATACATTAATTAGACTTCTAAACTCTTAAAAACCTTAATTTCTAGTGAAAAACAAAGAAGTAAGCAATTATGGACTGTCTTCTACATTGTGTAGATTGGCAAACATAAGTACTGTTTATAATTTCTTAAAAACATGTGCTTTATTATAGGAAATGTTTTAGTGTGTCACCAAACATATTTATTAATAGTCTCTCTGTAAAATATCTTTAGTCTATCTGTAAAAAAGAAGCTAGGGTTCAGTAAGTAATGTTTCAGTATCTTATTTTATTTGGAATGACCTTGGTATTTAATAAACTTCCATCACTTAACTTAATTTAGCGAAACTCTAAAGCTTCAAGTTACCAAAATCTGGAGAGACTATTTTTAAATAGACATTACTAAAACAAAATTATTCCAAAAAGTTTACCTAAAAGTTCTCACCTTGTTTATTCATAAATCTACTCATAAAAATTTATGTATCAAGTTATTTTTCTTGTTGGCAAACTACAACAGTTGTAATAATATCTTATTGATTTCTAGTAAACCTAGGTTTGTATTAAATAATAAAAGTAATAAAATAATAAAAATATTATACTTAATATTGATGATTCTAAATACCTGCCTACATTAATTAACCCAACAACCTTAAACTAGCTTTAATGCCAGATATTAATATAATAATTAATATTTCATAGGCAACATAAACCTGAAATTTATTTGGGTTAGTTTCTCTTATATTTCTGAGAATTTCTTTAAGTGCTTAATTTCATTTAAGACAATTTAAATAGGGCTCATTTACAAATTAACTTTGATGGTACCATTTGGAGATAAAGATATATATACAATGTACAAAGACATGAATATAGACACAGAGATCTCATAATTTTCCTACTTGAGTTAAAAAAGCCTTTTTTCTCTTTCTTTTCAGTCTCAGGAATTAGAGGTGGTCTGGATAAGAAAGGAGTTCCTGAAAACACTGTTAGAACATTTACATTTCAAGGCACAGGGAGAAGAAAGCAAGTACTCCTCGTGGGACTTTTTCCTTCATGATCAGAATTTTGAAAAGAAGTTTGATGAAGCTGGTTTTCTCTAACTGCATGCAAAATGAGATTTGGATTGTCGAAAGAACCCCTTCTTGGCCATTTTTAGGGTGAGACTTCCCTCTTTTTTGGGGTGAGACTTCCCTCTTTTTCCACCTAAGTAAGCATTTGTAAGTTTCAGTGTTATACATAAACACAGCTGATACTCCCATAAGTAGCTGTCTTTCAGGGAGCTGGTTATTAATTTGGTAGCCTAATTTAGGTATGAGATGAGATCTAAGCAACTTTCTGAGGAGAGTGTGGTGAATCATATGTATGCTGTTTCTGAGTCTAGCTCTCAAAGGAGTTACCGTTGGGACAGTTCTATTATTTTACATGTCCCTGTTATTCCCTCAAACAGTCTAAAACCATCATGTGTGCTTGGAGGACTAGGTTATCACCCTTTGTTACACCTGTAGACTCCAAGTGTCCTCTGGTGAGTATCTCTCATATCCTGCTGGCTACACCATGTAAATGTCAATGAAAAAAATAATATTAATTCTAAGAAAGAAATAAAAAAAAATTATTTGAGCCAAACTTAGGACTATAACCTGAGAGAAAGTTCTGAGAACTATTTCACTTGTTAGCGGTCAAAGCATAATTATGTAAGTTTAGTTTTTGAGACAAAGGGTTAACATCAAAATAGCATATTGACAGTTTACATAGTCCAGCAAAGAGATTAGTGGGTTACTGAGACCGCTTACAAGATTTAGAAAGGAATATTATTCCTAAGGAGTTACCTTGCTGGTGACAAGAGGAAATTGCTCTTTTCTATTTTGGTGAGTATATATTCTTGTGTCTTCAAAGGTGATCTAGTTAGTGTATAATACAGATGTCCAATGCACACTAAAGGAGAGGAAGTAGCAGATGAAATGGACAGAAAGAGAATTTTATGTTTAAAATTATTCTTGTCCTGCCTAAAAATAATTTTATTTCATCAGATGTAAATGTGTACTAAAAAATGATTATTTATGCTATTTTTTAGCATTTCAATCTGAAATTAGAGAAATTAGTTGGGGACACCTACTCATACCACAGACACTTTTAATAGTTCCCTTAACAAAATTTTATATGGTACTTAAAACAGTGCCTTGTATATGTTAGGAATTGAAAAATATATTGAACTTAATTTTTATTGGATAAAACAATAAATAAGTTGAAATGGATAAGTCTATCTCACTCACAGTTTCTTTGAAAGAACTATTTAGGAAAAGTTACAAAAGAAAAACAGAGGATTTATATTTTTCCAAGGTAGGGAATATTTGCCTCTTTGTTAGAAAAAAAAAAATTGTATTCATGTCTTGAGTTTCCACTTACACAAAGATATAATATTTACTACTAATTGTGAAACTCACTCATGTTAGTACTTATGTGTAGTTACATGAATGGAAGTTGTAGAAAAGTAAAATGATAAATATAACAAATAAAATTGAAATAAGTACAGAAGCCAGTAGTAACCCAAGTGTCCTCAACAAAAAATTTCCTGCAAAAATATAATACACTTGAAGGGAATCATGACAAACATGGTGTGCAGAGAAGAATGATGCAAATATGATGGCCAGTTTTGTTTAGAAGAATTTAGAAGAAAATGCAAGGAGGAATAGTATAGTAGAAAAAAGTATATGTCATACATTGGATGTATGACTAACTTTACCACTAAATATTGTTAAAGTACACTATTGCATATTTTCTACTTTATCACATTGAGATATTGAACTAAATTATCTTGGGTGCCCAGAATTCTTAGAGTAACAAGATAAGCTTTTAAATCTGAAAGTTCCATCCATAAAGCAACTTTTCACCCTCCATGGTCTATACTGTTTAAATGTTTAATGATGTCCTATGAAAGAATAATCTGGTATGCAATATATGGAAGCCACTTTGAGAATGAAATGTAATAACTTTCTATTTTGTTTCTTATTTTACTTTCAGTCTTTAATTAACAAAGATTAAGAGCCTGTTGGTCAAGGCAAATTATTGAAGTTGATGAAATATATCTTAATCTGCTCATCCATCGTTCCAATTGCCTTCAGTATCATCCTAGCCTCTGGATTTACATTTTAATACTTCAGAAAGATTTCCTAATATCAATTTCCTAACTTTTATTGTAATGACTCCTTTGTGCATTTTCCTATAGTTTACTCAGACTCTGGAGGGATAATAGATCACTAATTGGATTTTTTTTCCCCTAGTAATTTGTTAAATGGGTGCTGTTTTACTCTTTTTGCATCATCTTTTACACAGCAAATGTTTATATTTTAAGAAAAGACTTTTGCATTACTTCCAAAGTGTAGCAAAATTTCAAAGACCTTTGCAGGCTTGTGAAAGAAAATAATTTTGACTACCAGTTTTCTTGGTGTCATTTTCATCACCACTGACAATGTATTTTAAGAAAAACTCAACATAAATGGAAATGTCATTGTTCCAGTTCTAAACCAAAACCCTTTGAATCATTTTTTATTGCTCTATGTCTGTTTATTGAAGGTGTGCCCACATTCAGTTGATTTTCAAATCTAATAATAGCTAATGCCAAATTTATATCAGCAATTCATATACTCTACATGCCTCAACTGCTATTCCATTTGTTCTTGAGCCACTGATTGCCTCTTAAACTGTCTCCCTGCTTTGTTGCCACCACATTTATTTAGTCTATTTTCAACATAACAGTGAGTGTGATCTTATTCAAAGGTTGGTGAGATCATGACCCTCCTCTGTTAAACACCTTCTCACATTAAACCCAAGCTTCTTGCAGGATCCTAGACCATAGATGCTTTCGTTTCTCCCCTATCTGTTTCTCCTGCACTCTCACTTGCTCACTCTGCTCATTAACACTAGTCTAAATGTTTCTCAAACATATCAGGTACACTTCTGTTTTAAGTCTTTTGAATTTGTTCTTCTCTTTCTCTCAGTGGTTTCTTCCTCAGACATATACTTGGTTGACTACTTCATTCTGAAAGTCTTTGCTTATATGCCCCCTTCTAAATAAGGCCATATTTCCCATAATCTTTCCCTGTTTTATTTTCTTCTTCGCTATTTATCAGTGAAAATGTAAAAAATAATTTAGATGAAATTTTTTTCCAACTGTAAAATGAATGCAATCAATTGTGGGGGTTAAAAGAATGGTCTTTCCTACATGCTTAATGATGTTACCAGAAGATATCTTAGTTGCTTATATTAGATAAAAGCATGCTTGCAATTGTTATGAAACTTAAAATCATTGGTAAAGGATTATCTGTGAAATGCCTAATAAGAACCATGTCACACTAACTAAACTGAATAAAAAGATTTAATCCAAGAATAACATTTATTTTACTGTAGGCCAATAATATTATAAAGCAATATCTCCATTTCAAGTTCATTCTTTTTTTTTTTTTTAATGTCTGTGATTATATCACTTTGACTGAAACTATTATTCAATAGAGAAGTCATTCAAATGTACTTGCAAAGTCAGGGACCTACAGGGAAATGGGGATCAAAAGGTCTCATCACTCCAGGTGCTACAAAGCCTTCCCTTCCAGATGCTAAATATTTTACTCGCTAGGTATTTTTACATTAGGAATCTGTCTTAGCTGGTACAGGAAGACAAGGGGTCAAGCTAAATCAGATGATTCACCTAAACCTATTGAAAATGCAAAGTGTCCCAGGAGTCTTGTTGCTATTGTTAAGGATTATTTAGTAAATCCGGCTGCTGAGTTTCTAAATATCCCAGGAGTTTGACAAAACTTGGTATCTTGACTTGATCAGGTCAGAGTCTGAAAATAGTGAAACCCTTATTAGAGAGTATGAAATCACAGTAGCTGCTCAGAAACACCGATTATTGATTACTGTGGAAAAAACAGAAGTGTATCCGCCATAACTAGAATGCCACTATTAAGTTCTAAGGATTTAATTCCCAACAGAAACCAAGATGACATACATAATTAGATTCTTATTTCTACATTATATTAATAACTACTTATGAAAATAACTTTAGATAATAGATATACTTCTGTATGAGTAGTCTAAAAAGAATGAAGAGGATGATATTTTAAAATATCTATGTCATGGATAAGCATATGGTAATCTTTGTTTTTTTTGTTGTTGGTATTGGGTTTATAAAGCAAAATTGATACATATGAAAAAATACAGTAGATTATATGATATCTTCCTGACTGAGAAGGTGATAATTATTGACAAACATCAAAGGCTTTTCTTAGACATTTGTATGCAAAAGCTGTGAGCAGAACTCAGAGGAAATATGTCTTTTTGGGTTTTTTTTTTGCCTTTTATTCTAAACAATCTAAGTATTCCATGCCAGTAGGGCAACTCAGGACTGCTAAAATCAAACTCAGACTTACCCATATAATAAAGAAATTCTCACAAAAGGAAGGATAGAAGAGAAGGACAAAAAAGAGTAAGAGATTGAGGTAAATATTTTTTTAAATTGTGGTGGTTAATTAAGGGTCCAAGTGAAGAATACTATTTACAAAAGAATAATATCATTCTTAGCAGAACTTCATGTATATAAGGTCACAAACTAGTTGTCTGACATCAGGCAATTTACATAACTTCTTTGTACCTTTGTGTTCTCATCTTTGATATGATGAGAACTGATATCAATCAATCAAATGACAGAGGAAATGATATCAATTTTCACACCTGACTGAGAACTAAATGAGATAATAATATTAAATAATAATATTACTATTAAATATGACGTGTATAGTTGTTGCTATGAGAATTTTTAAATTTGAATAATATAATCTACAAATGGAATTGATGAAAGGGCTAAATGAGATAATACATTTAAGATATCAAAGAGGTTCAAGACAGTTTTAATTAAAAAAAACCTAAATTCCATTCTTTATTGCTTTGCAATTTAGATTGTCATTTGTTAAGTTACGAGACCCCAATTTTTACTAATACCCCTATCACACTGAGAAGCTGATGGTAGTATTATGGATGAGAAACAAAGGATGTTCCAGTGTTTTTAGTGCTCTTTATAACTTGAAAGTCTTCTACACATATCTCAATTACTTTAAATTATCCTAATGAAGGAAGTCATTCTAGGCTTGCAGAAGTACAGATGCAGATATTCTAGGAAAATATGAACTTTTAATAATTTTTTTAAACCTGAAAACATAAAATGCTTTGAAATAGTAATTCAAGATTTATATATATTTATATTTTATATTTTTCTAGTGTAATTTTAAGTGGAGGAAAATATAAAATCAAAATACAACAATAATATATGAAATATAAGTTGCATTTCTTATATTTCACTCCTTTAACTAAAATATAAATTCTAGAAATTTTATGTGACCAAAGTAATTTTTTTGTTCCTTAATACATATTTTCCTGGACATCTTTATGTTTCCAGTATAAAAAAGATATTGACATCTGAATGATGTCTATACATTGATATTTATAAGGCTCAGGCCATTACCACCTCTCATAAATGTTAAGAATATTAATAATTTATTTCTTTTGTTGTTTCTTCATTTGTTCTAACATCTACAAATTTTAGTAAATTCAATACAGTGGTTTATGAGTTGGTCTTCTAATTTAAAGATACCAAATTGGTTAGATTAAGAAAACATACATAGAAAAATATGTTGTATAATCTACATAACAATTTAGTAATCTTCCATACCAAAATATTACAGGCAATATTTTAATCCTTGATTCATGTTTTAAAATGTTTAGGGGATAATAAAGTACATATTAAAATTTAAATTTGAATAGTTATTAGAATTAATATGATAAATAATATAAGGTCTAACTAAAACTTGTATAGATCATTTTCTTGACCCACAGAATACAGGAAAAAAATGTCATTGTTAAGTTAAATTTCCATAGTACTTATTTTCCTTCATCTTGCCCACCATTATTTGCTTCACTTCTTATTTCCATTCTCTGTTTATCAAAGTGATTTAAAAAATATATCATTTGGTTCAAGCAATGGAAAACACATAGAATACAGTTTTGTTAAATAGCTTTGATACATTTGAATAATCCAGTGTTTACAAAATTTTGGCTGCACATTTATCAGAAAACTACTCTAAACAGCTATATTGCCACTATTTTTTCTTAAGTAGACTCGTAGTTCACAGTAAACTAGAAAAATATATTACAGATAAAGCTTCCAAATAATAATAGAAAAAGCTGATAATTGCTAATGTTCATAAAATAGCATTCAGGAAATTTATAGTAAGTAACAGCAGGCTTCTTCCCCCACCCCAAATATTGATGTTTTGCTCTACAAAGAATCTAAGGTTAATTTGACAATGGGCTTTAATATATTCTTCATGCTTATTAGTTGGCTATTATATTATAGACAGTTTTCTATAGTAATATGAATATATAACCATCATGAATATGAATATGAAACCATCATGCCTCACATTGCAAATTAATGCAAATTAACCTGATTGATTTTTTTAAAATTTAAACTCAAGTGCTTAATTTTATAATGTCACAAGTAAAATGATTTTCTATTAATATGCAGTAATGATAAATTGTTTATTTTAAAATTGTAGATTTTTCAAGAGCAGTCTTAAATGATTCTCTTATCACTTAATAAACCAGGATATTTGCAATGGGTTCATGGTTGTAATAATATTAAGTCATTTGTGTTAAACTTTTGATTGACTACTTTTAAAAAGGCAATATTGTTAGAGTGCTGTCTTGTTTGCAATTCTGTTTTCCTATAAAAATTTTGGAAACTGCTTTTCTTGTCATAACTATAACATATATCTGATTTTTGAAAAATATCATAGGTTTATTTTAATTGTTAAAAAGAAAAAGACATTTATCTTTTAATGTTAAGGATTATTAATAGTCAATTTTAAGACCTAAATGACAGATGAATACCATCATAAATCAATATGGAATCTGCAGGAAAAAATATTTTATAAATTTTTCTTACTCAACTTTAGGTTCTCACTTTTGAAGTTATGACTCTTTCAAGAGATTGTCACTTTGAATAAATTACATGATATTGTGTAACATTTTAGTTACCATCAGGTATCAAAATTTAACTTAAAATATTGTACTCCTCATGTAACTATGTTTTCTCCAACAAACTTAAGTAGATAAATGTAATTCCTAAAACATGGCATGGTAAATGTCACTGCAGCTAATCTGTGTATCAGATTCTCTTCCCCTTCCTGACACAGGGAAGAACTGAATTTTTCTGATACATTTAAGTTAGACTATAGTCAAATGGTTTGTTTTTGACAATGAATATGATGAGTAAAAGTAATAACTCTCTTACTTCTGGGTAGAAGTATTTAATTTCTTATTCTTACTTATATAGATGCAGTCCAAGTAAGCATGTAATGAAATGTTTATAAGAAAGTGTCCCCAAGATCAAAGGAGTGTAAAATACTAAGATAACCCTTGGAAGATTGACAATGCTTGGGACTGAGAAATATAGGTTATTCATTTGGTGTTGTTTGCTACCACAATATAGCAAGCATATTCTGACAAACATCAGAATACATGACCTCAGCATAAGTTTCTAATTAATGTATTAACTCAGCTAATGCATTGCAAGTGAATCAACAGCAAAGTGAAATTCTACTTAATTCATCACAGAACTTGCACATATCCTTGCCTTCCATTTTGCTTTCTGGGTTAACTTTTTTTCTGGGTTAACATTTTTCACATGTGCATAATATTACATTTAAAAGAGTAATTAAAATAGTATCTTAAAAAATATCTGTCCTTTGCAGAGAAACAAAGTTAGAACTCTTTATAATTTAATCTTTTCATACTTTATAATCCATGATGGAGCATAAATAACATGGAATTCTTTAAAATTCCCTGTCAGGGAAAATAATTAACATCCGTCTCATTACACAACTAGCTTCTAATCATTTAAAATATATGTAGTTTTTTTCTTTAATTTTTATTTATTTATTTTTGCAGTACGCAGGCCTCTCACTGTTGTGGCCTCTCCTGTTGTGGAGCACAGTCTCCGGACGCACAGGCTCAGTGGCCATGGCTCACAGACCCAGCAGCTCCATGGCATGTGGGGATCTTCCCGGACTGGGGCACGAATTGGTGTCCCCTGCATCGGCAGGTGGACTCTCAAGCACTGCACCACCAGGGAAGTCCTGTAGTTATTATTTATTAGCAGGTACAATTTAATAAATTGCACATTTTTATATTTTTAAACAACATTTTTCTTGGAATTGTATAGTTTGGCACATACATAAAATGAAGTCATTATAGTTTTATTTTTTCACAGGCTTACCTTTGTTTGAAAAATAGAGATAAATATAAAACTGAGATAGACAGAGATAAACTTGCAATTTTACAAATTAAAAAATAATATTTTCAAGGTTTCCTAAAGCCACATTTGTAACATTCAAAAAAGAAATTATATGATTATGATTATAGTTATAAGAAATATATTATTAGGTAATTTTTAACAAAATGATGCCTTACCATTATGAAAATGATGAGCTTTCTTGCTCAAACTTTTTAAAGAAATTGAATACATGAGCCAAATAGCAAAACTCACCTCATAAAATTCTGTCTTCTCATTTCTTATCAATTCAATACTTCTGAAAATTTAATGTCTGTAATACTTTGTTATTTCTTTAACCATTCTTAAATGATAATACATGTGTATCTAAAATAAAAATACTCACAGAGTAATTTATGATTCCTGGGACACATTACCCCCAAACAGACACACACACATGTATAGAAACAAACACACAAACAGAAATGAGTTATTCTAGATCACTGAATATTTTGATTAATGCAAAGTTATAATTTATACTTTATAAAGAATCAATGAATTTTAAATGATAAACACATAGAAAATATCAATTTTAAAGTAATAGATTTCATGTGTCAAAAATCTATGATTACACTGCCACTACTGGCTCCCTAAAGTGATACATATATGCTAGATATTGAAATTTCAAGAGAACTCAGAATCAATTCTATAAGTTAAACTTTAAGTGTCAGATTATTTGAATGGTTCTATAAAATAGGAATAGATTGGACCATGATGTCAGATAGCTCTGGGTTTGAATAATAGCATCAGTGCCTGCAATTTAACCAAGTCTTCTCATCTTTGTCATCTGTTGAAAGAGAAAAAAAGTACTTAATTTAATAAAACATTTAATATAATTGAGATAGTTAGTAATTTACCCAGGACTTCATGAACTCTTCAATTACTTAAAATCACTTTTTAAAATAAACAAGCAAACATATTTACAGAGTTCCTGCTTTATTTCAACTACTATGCTATCCAAGGAGTATAAAAAATAGGAATCAATCACCTATAATCTCTCCCTAAAATATTTGTTTTCATGTGTATTCCCTTTTAGCAGATGTTTTAGTACTCAGGGTATGTGCTACATACAAATAAATGTGTTCTGACTTTTTAAAAATGTATTGATACATTTTTCCAAATGTGTTTCTAAGGAATAAATATTATTCTGGCTTTTTAAAAATATTTTTTAAAATGTATAAAAAGAAATATGGACAAATAAGAAAATTATTACTTTTTTAAATAGCTAAGGTTAATAATGATCACCACTTTTGATCGCTGTTTCATTTATACAGACATTTCCTGACTTAAAATGGTTTGACTTACAATGTTTTGACTTTATGATGGTGTGAAAGCTATACTATTCAGTAGAAACTGTAAATTTTGAATTTTATCTTCTCTCAGGCTAAGGCAGCATCTCTCCTGATGTTGGGCAATGGCAGGGAGCAACTGCTCCTAGCCAGCCATGTGATTACAAGAGTAAACAACCACTTGCAACCGTTCTATATCCATACAACGATTCTGTTTTTTCATTTTCAATACAGTATTCAATAAATTACATGATATATTCAACACCGTATTACAAAATAAGCTTTGTGTTAGATGATTTTTCCCAACTGATTACTAATGTAAGTGTTCTGAACAAGTTTAAGGTAAGCCAGGCTAAACTATGATGTTTGGTAGGTTAGGTGTATTTGATGCATTTTTGACCTAGGATATTTTCAACCTATGGGGTGTAACTCCATCATAAGTTGAGGAAGACCTGTATTAGCAAGCATTTTTTAATTGCTATTCACTTAGTTTTTCAAACACCTTGTAACCATTTATTTATTTAGAAATATTTTGGCAGATTTCTTACTGCCTCAGGAGGTGACAGGTATGTCCCTCTAGGAGCCTCCTTGGCTTTTGCCTGAGGAGCTTTCAGACTGTATTTGAACATACCTTTTTCCAGACTCAGTGTGGAAACCTGCCAAAGTCTGACTAGGTCCAACTTAGAAATGGGACCAAGTTAAGAGTCAGACTGTGTCTGACTTAGAAACTGGACTGGGTTTGGGGTTGGACTATGTATAAGTTAGAAATAGGACTGGTTATTGGTCAGACTGGGGCCAACTGAAGCCGGACTGGGCCCAGTGTGAGGCATCAGGTGAATAAAATTTTGTTTTAAGGCCATAAAACCAGGTTGAACATACCCAAGATAATCTTTATTTACAGCAGCCGCAGCAAGAACTTTTAACCCAGATAAGCTTTTCCATTTATGAGCTGCCCTAGAAAAAATAGGGTTTTGGCCAAGCACTCACTAAAAAGAGTAGAGGGAAAACTATTTTTCCTCCTCTTCATGAGCTTCTGGTGAGCAGGATAAGACCAGCTGAGACATCCCACTTGCTCCAGAGCTTGCAGAATCCTGGGAAAAACTAGCAGAAGACATCAAAGGGACTTTCCAGGATGGTGGAGGAGTAAGAGGACATGGAGCTCATGTCTCCCCACAAACACATCAAGAATACATCTACAAATGGAACAATTCTCACAGAGCACCTGCTGAACAGTAGCAGAGGACCTCAGACACCTAAAAGGACAAGAAAGATCTTCGCATAACTGGGTAGGATGAAAAATAAAAGAAGGGAAAAGGAAGAGGAGAAGAAGCAGGATGGGACCTACACTGCTGATGTGGAGCTGAAGGTAATGAGAGGTTCCTGCATCTGAGGAAGCCCCTCACCAGCTGGGACAGAAGGGGTGCCTCAGGGTCTTGGAGGAGAGCTGAGTAACAAGTCTGTGGCAGGCCGGACAAAGTGAGACTTACACAGATGGTCCATGTCACAGTCCTGCATGTCCCAGCCTGAAATGGGTGTCTGCTGGTGCACACAGGGGCTGGGAACTAAAACATGGGGTTTGGAAAGCAGACCCAGGGAGAAGATTGCTGTTGGCTGTGAGGATAAATCCTGAGGGCACAGGAGTGAAGAGCTCGGCAACAGGGAATGCTCGTGGAGGAAGCCAGGGCCACCACAGAAAGGTACCATCATTGTTGAGTGACTTTCAAGGGACGGAGACACCACTGCAGCCTCTCCCCTCACCTGTTGGCCCCTGCCTCCCAGGCACTAGGGAGGGCTCCTGCTAGAGCCAGTTCACATGCCACTGCCATCACCTTCTCCTCACCCCCTCCCTGCCTGAGTGACCCAGTTGCCCCAACCTCCAGATTGCCACCTGGTGGGCTTGCACATTCCAGTCACTACTCCAGCATCCTCCCACATGGGTGGCCTGCTCACCCTAATTGCCACCTCAACCCTTCCGGCCTGACAGGCTCATGTACTCTGGCAACCTCTGGAGCAGACTCCAGTGGGAAGAACACATGCAGAAGGGGGGCTGAAATCACAGCTGAGCCCCAGGGGCCAGGTGACTAAGGAAGAAGAGCTGCAACCTCTCCTTGTGGCTGAGTGAACCAAAGAGTTACACCTCCACTGACAGCTTCCTAAATTCAGCCCCTGTGAAGCATCTGAAAAGACAAAAAGTGTTCCTGCAGGTGGGACAGGTCTGGCTTTAGCAGCCGTGGACTTTGTGGGCATGTACATGTGGGGGTTGAGCCAGGCTAGAGTGTAAGCTGCCTCCATTGCTCTCACAGAGGGTCCAGGTGCACAACTACTGCAGTCCTGTGACTTGACCTCAGTGAATCTGTACCAGTGGCCTGGGGAAAACAAGGCCTGAGACTCCCCAGGGCCAATTGCTGGCATACCCATAGTTAAAGTGGGACTGAGAGCAGTGCCAACATATTGTACTTTGTGAGCTCACACAATGGGCAAAAGGGGACACAACAGAGTACATTCATAGATGAACAGCTCCAGAGGAGCTGTGGCTTCTCTCCCAGTGGGATTGATTCAATCCCACCTACCTTGACCACATATCAGAAACACAGCTAAGAAACAGATCTGGGGGACTCTATTCCAACAGCTAGGGAGCAGACCCAACCCCTGATAGGGCAGTGATGACTGCAGAGCAAAGGGAAGGCCCCACTCAATATCCAGGGCAGGGTCTGGTCACCAAAACACCAATCAAACCTGCTATCAAGGGGATAATGTCATAAATCTCTGGACAAATCTCATGACCAGGGGCAGACACTAGAAGCAAGAGGAACTATGATCCATCAGTGTATGGAAAGGAGACTACAAACACAGTAAAGAAGAAAGAAAAAAAAAAAAACCCTGCAAGAACAACTAAATGAAGAGGAGATAGGCCATATACATGAAAAATAATTCAGAGTAATGATAGTAAAGATGATCCAAGATCTTGGAAAAAGAATGGAGGCATAAATCAAGAAGATACAAGAAAAGTTTTAAAAAGACCTAGAAGAACTAAAGAATAAACCAACAGAGATGAACAATACAATAACTGAAATGAAAAATGCACAAGAAGGAATCAATAGCAGAATAACTGAAGCAGAACAATGGATAAGTGACCTGGAAGACAGAATGGTGGGAATTTCTGCCAAGGAACAGAATAAAGAAAACGGAATGAAAAGAAATGGGGACAGTCTCAGAGACCTTTGGGAAAACATTACGTGAACCAACATTTGAATTATAGTGGTCACAGAAGAAGAAGAAAAGGGTCCTGAAAAAATATTTGAAGAGCTTATAGTTGAAGACTTTTCTAACATGGGAAAGAAAATAGTCACTCAACTTCAGGAAGCACAGAGAATCCATACAGGATAAACCCAAGGAGTAACACACTGAGACACATATTAATCAAACTAAAAAAATTAAATACAGAGAAAAAATATTAATAACAGTGAGGGAAAAATAACAAATAACATACAAAGTAATCCCCATAAGAATATCAGCAGAAACTCTGCAGGCCAGAAGGGAGTGGCATAATATATTTAAAGCAATGAAAGGGTAAAACGTACGAGAATACTCTACTCAGCAAGGCTCTCATTCAGATTTGACAGAGAAATCAAAAGCTTTACAGACAAGGTAAATCTAAGAGAATTCAGCACCATCAAGCAGTGCACAACAAATGCTAAAAGAACTTCTTGAGGCAGGACACACAAGAGAAGAGAACAAAAGAGGAAGGGGAAAAAATGGGCCTACAAAAACAAACCCAAAACAAATAGGAAAATGGAGGTAAGACTATACATATTGATAATTACCTTAAAAGAAAATGGATTAAATGCTCCAACAAAAGACACAAACTGGATGAATGGATTAAAAAAAAAACCTGCATATATGCTGTCTACAAGAGACCCACTTCAAACCTAGGGACACATACAGACTGAAAGTGAGGGGATGGAAAAAGATATTCCATACAAATTGAAATCAAAAGAAAGCTGGGGTAACAATACTCACATCAGACAAAATAGATGTTAAAATAAAGACAGTTACAAGAGACAAGGGAGGATACTACATAATGATCAAGCAATCAATCCAAAAAGATGTAACAATTGTAAATATATATGCACCCAATATAGCAGCACCTCAATATATAAGGTAAATGCTAAGAGTCATAAAATAAGAAATTGACAATAACCCAATAATAGTGGAGAATTTTAACACCCTATTTACATAATGGACAGATCATCCAGAAAGAAAACTAATAAGGAAACACAAGCCTTAAATGACACTTAGACCAAGTAGACTTAATAGATATTTACAGGACATTCCAGATGAAAGAAGCAGAATACACTTTCTTCTCAAGTGCACATGCATCATTCTCCAGGATAAATCACACCTTGGGTCACAAATCAAGGCTTGGTAAATTTAAGAAAATTGAAATCATATCTAGCATCTACTAAGACCACAAAAATATGAGATTAGAAATCAATTACAGGAAAAAAACCCTGTAAAGAACACAAATACATGGAGGCTAAACAATGTGTTACTAAATGACCAATGGATAAGTGAAGAAGTGAAAGTGGAAATCAAAAAAAAAAAAAAAAAAAACCTAGATACAAATGACAGTGAAAACATGATGATACAAAACCTATGGGACAAAGCAAAAGCAGTTCTAAGAGGGAAGATTATAGCAATAAAATCTTACCTCTAAAAACAGGATAAATCTCAAATAAACTACCTAACCTTACAGCTAAAGCAATTAGAGAAGAAGAACAAACAAAACCTAAAGTTTGTAGAAGGAAATAAATCATAAAGATCAGAGCAGAAATAAATGAAATAGAGCTGAACAGAACAATAGCAAAGATCAACTATAAGCTGGTTCTTTGAGAAGATAAATGAAATTTAATAAACCTTTAGCCAGACTCATCTGGAAAAAAAGGGAGATGACTCAAAGCAATAAAATTAGAAATGAAAAAGGAGAAGTTACAATGGACATCAAAGAAATACAAACGACCATAAGAGACCACTACAAGCAATTATATGCCAATAAAATAGACAACCTGGAAGAAATGGACCAATTCTTAGAAAGGTACAACCTTCCAAGACTGAACCAGGAAGAAACAGAAAATATGAACAGACCAATCACAAGTAATGAAATTGAAACTGTGATTAAAAATCTTCCAGCCAACAAAAGTTCAGGACCAGATGGCTTCACAGGACAATTCTATCAAACATTTAGAGAAGTATTAATAACTACCCTTTGGAAACACTTCCAAAGTTGCAGAGGAATGAGCACTCCCAAGATCATTTTAAGAGGCCTACTGTCACCCTAATACCAAAACCAGGCAGGGATATCACACACAAAAAAAAAGAAAATTATAAGCCAGTATAACTAATCAACATAAACACAAACATTCTCAACAGAATACCAGAATACTAGCTTTCTTAATTTTAAACACAATAAAAGGATCATACACCATGATCAAGTGAGATTTATCCCAGGGATTCAAGGATTCTTCAATATACACAAATCAATCAATGTGATACTCTGCATCAACAAGTTGAAAAATAAAAACCATATGATCATTTCAATAGATGCAGAAAAAGCTTTTGACAAAATTCAACACGTACTTATGATAAAAACTCTCCAGAAAGTGGGCATAGAGGGAACCTACATCAACGTAATGAAGGCCATATATGCCAAACCCAGAGCAAACATTGTTCTCAATGATGAAAAACACTTTCCTCTTAGGTCAGGAATAAGACAATCATGTCCACTCTGGCCACTTTTATTTATCATAGTTTTGGAAGTCCTACCTATGACAATCAGAGAAGAAAAAGAAATAAAAAGAATCCAAATTGGAAAGGAAGAAGTAAAACTGTTAATGTTTTCAGATGACATGATAATGTACGTAGAAAAACCAAAAGATGCTACCAGAAAACTACTAGAGCTCATCAGTAAATTAGGTAAAGTTGCAGGATACAAAATTAATGCACAGAAATCTCTTGCATTCCTATACACTAACACAAAAGATCAGAAAGATAAATCAAGGAAACAATCACATTTACCATCACATCAAAAAGCATAAAATACCTAGGAATAACCCTACTTAAGGAGGCAAAAGTCCTGTACTCAGAAAACTATTAGACACTGATGAAAGAAATAAAAGATGACACAAACAGATGGAGAGATATACCATGTTCTTGTATTGGAAGAATCAATACTGTGAAAATGTCTATACCACCCAAAGCAATCTATGATTCAATTCAATCCCTGTCAAATTACCAAGGAAACTTTTCACAGAATTAGAATTAAAAAATTTACAATTTGTATAGAAACAAAAAAGATCCCGAGTAGACAAAGCAATCTTAAGAAAGGAAAACAGAGCTGGAGGAATCAGGCTCCCTGACTTCAGACAATACTACAAAGCTACAGTAATCAAAACAGTATTGTACTAGCAGAAACACAGAAATATAGATAAGTGGAACAGGATAGAACATCTAGAGATGAACTCACACACCTATGGTCACCTAATCTATGACAAAGGAGGCAAGAATATACAGTGGAAAAAAGACAGTCTCATCAATAAGTGGTGCTGGGGAAAATGGACAGCTACATGTAAAAAAATGAAATTAGAACACTCCCTAACACTATACACAAAAATAAAGTCAAAATGGATTAAGATCTAAATGTAAGGCCAGTTGCTTTAAAACTTTTAGAGGAAAATAAAGGCAGAACACTCTGACATAAATCACAGCAAGATCTTTTTTGATCCACTCCCTAGAGTAATGAAAATTAAAACAAACAAATGGAACCTAATTAAATGTAAAAGTTTTTGCACAGCAAAGAAAACTATGAATGAAACAAAAAGACAACCCTCAGATGTGAGGAAATATTTACAAACAAATCAACCAACAAGGGATTAATCTTCAAATTACACAAACAGCTCATGAAGCTCCATGTCAAAAAAAAAAAAAAAAGTCAAAAACTGACCAGAAGATCTAAGTAGACATTTATCTAAAGAAAACACACAGATGGCTAAAAAGCACATGAAAAAATGCTCAACTTCACTAATTATTAAAGAATTGCAAATCAAACAACAAGGTATCACCTACATGGGTCAGAATGGCCATCATCAAAAAAATCTGCAAACAATAACTGCTGGAAAGAGTTGGAAATAAGAGAACCTTTCTACACTGTTGGTGGGAGTGTAATCTGGTACAGCCACTATGGAAAAAAGTATGGACATTCCTTAAATAACTAAAAATAGAGCTACCATATGATCCAGCAATCCCACTCCTAGGCATATATCCAGAGAAAACCATAATTCAAAAATATACATGAACAGCCATGTTCATTGCAGCACTATTTACAAAAGCAATCTAAATGTCCATCAGCAGATGAATGGATCAAGAATATGTGGTACATATACACAATGGAATATTACTCAGCCATAAAAAATGAAATAATGTCATTTGCAGCAACATGGATAGACCTAGAGACTGTCATACTGAGTGAATTAAATCAGAGAAAAAGACAAATAACATGATGTCACTTATATGTGAAATCTAAAAAAAGGGTACAAATGAACTTATCTACAAAAGAGGAATAGAGGTACAGATGTAGAAAACAAACTTATGGTCACCAGCATGTAAGGGGGAGGCTAGGGATAAATTAGAAGATTGGGATTGACATATACACACTACTATATATAAAACAGGTAACTAATCAGGACCTACTGTAAAGCACAGTATTGAGTAGTACTCAGTACTCTGTAATGGCCTATATGGGAAAAGAATCTGAAAAAAGAGTCCCTATATGTATATGCATAACTGATTCACTTTGGTGTAGCAGAAACTAGCACAACATTGTAAATCAACTATACTCCTATAAAATTTTAAAAAATAATTTTATCCTATAATGCTAGTGTTCTTAAGTTGTTACTTCTTTTTTTCTTCAAAATATGAGGCACATGGTTAATCTAGATTTGCTTTTCAAATAGGAATATAGTGTAGTGCTTGTCTCTTCAGTAACCTATAGTTTCCAGGATGCCTACCATTCTTCCATCTACTTTCATATTTTTACATCTCTTGAAGAATATTTATATGTTTATTTTGTTGCATACTTAAGTTTTTTAGTACTAATAGGCTCCTAATTGATACAAATGAATGAATTGAATATATTTCACATAACACTTAATGTTAAACTTAGAAAGAATCTATGTACAAAATAGAAATAATATATAATTTATTAGCCTGAAGAAAAAGAAATATTTTTATGCATATACACATTCCAATCACTGTGTTGGTGCTTTGAATAATGGGACTTACTGTAAATCTCGTAATATATTAGTCAACACTACATAAAATACTATTCAATATATATGATGGCTTAAAACAGTCTGTATTTACATAGCTTACAAATCTTTAGGTCAACTGGAAGATGGCTGTTCTAAGAGTTTTGCTCAACTTTTAGAGGTCATCTAGAGGGTCAGCAGCAGATTGACTTTGCTAACCTTGACTGGGCTTTTGGTATAGCTGGGAACTTGACAGGGATGAAACAGTTGACTCAGGTCTGCTCCACGTGGTCTCTTATGCTTCAGCAGGCTGGTTTAGACTTCTTCATGTGGTCTTTGGGGAGTCCAAGAAAAAGAACAGATATGCACAGGTTATCTTAAGGTATGAGATCAAAACTGACACATTGTCACTTCTGCACACTTGGCTGACTAAACTTACACAAGACCAGTTCTAATGTAAGGTTGGAGAAGTAGACTCCATTTCTTGGAAGAAACTGTAAAGGCAATTTGCAAGGCTTGGGTACAGGGAAGGAAATAACTGTAGCCATTATTTTTCAAAATATTAAACATAAAATAAAACTGACATTAATGAATCATGGAAATAAATGAATATCTTGAATAAACATATGATAGTTTTCCATTTTATCATTTGAACTCTAAGACCTTATCATTAGCATGGTTATTAAATGAGTTGAAATTAACAAATGTTTTGTGCTTTTTTGATCCATTTCTCAATACAGTAAATATAGTAAATGTCTGGGATCACTATAAAATATGGTAAGTAGATACCCAGGCCTACTTTTCATTTTCCACAGTTTTATGCACCAAATGTAAGTATTTGTTCTTCCTCCACTGGGCTTCATAATTTCTCTCATCATTGCCTGGCTCATGTTCTTCCTCAGGTTCAGACAAATCATCTTCATCGATCAAATTTTTTTATAATTCTTTTTTCTCCACAAAAAATCCCATGTCCACAATCTGATATCAACTTTAATTTTCATAGAGTATTAATTTATATAACATATGATATAAAATCACTTTAATTTCACATATAATACTTATGTGTGCATCTTCTTTTTGCTGCTGAACAGTGAGGTACTTAATAGAAAGGATTGTGCTCATCTACTTTGTATTATTATTATAACAGAAAAAAATTTAAACCTTAAAAATCTACAAGGATAAGAGCATTAGTAAAGGGGACAGAAGTTAAAATTTTCAATATAATTTTCAAATCCGAACAGTAGGTGCAGCAAAATAAATAATTTAAAAGAATGGGATAAGCAAACTAGGAAATGCCTACAAAGTTATTCAGGAATATTTCAATAGAAATAAATCAGAATTACACCCTTAGTACCAAACCCACATATGTGGAACTCCAGAGATAAGTGTAGGTATGGGGTAATTGGTCCTATAAGAGTGATTCAAGTCTTATTATTATCTCAATTTAACAGATGATGACAATGACATTTAAAGAGGTTAAGTAACTGCCTAAGGTTTTACACAATCGTTAATTTGTGAGACTTTGATTACATCCCCGATTTAAGAAAATCTTTTTTTATGTACTTTGAAACTCACATTTTATTAATAGCCAAGTCCTGTTAATTTTACTTAACCTAATTACAATACATCCTCTACTATCCTCCCTTTCTATTTCTAACTCTTTTTAAGTGTTCAATTATGATATACTTCTTAAAAGTTTTAATGATACAGCAAGAGCAAAGCAAGATAAAGGGAATTTACAATGAAGATACGATCTGTGTGATCCTGAAAAACTTAATCATTATCACAGTTTATTCATCTGTAAAATGGTAAAAATAAAACTGTTAAGAGTTGACTGTTTGCATCTCTTCCCAAATTCATATATTGAAAGCCTAACATCCATTGCTATAGTTCTTGGAGATAAGGACATTGAGTAGTAATTAGAGTTAGATGAGGTCTTGGAGGTGGAGCTTTCATGATGGAATTAGTACTCTTTTAAGAAGTGATGCTACAAATCTTACATTCTCCCCACACCAAAACAGAAGAAGTCACAGAGTAAAGTTAGCTTCTCTCTGCAAGCCAGGAAGAGAGTTCTCACCAGAACTAGATTTCTCACCAGAACATCCTTTATGTATATACTCTTACAATCAAAATACCTATCTTATTTGATTCAACTTTTCCTACAATTTATTTTTTTTTCCTTTTTCCTCACGTATTTTAATCTAAGGAAAACTTACAAAGTTCATCTGTGAGTACTTTATTTTGAAAGTGTGAGGCTATATTCTGATGAGAAAATTTTAGCCAGTAGAGCATAATCATCAAGGCTGCAGATTCCAGAGTTAAACTAGCTATAAAAATACTAGCTGTATGATTGTAGGAAATTCACTAAATGTATTTTACCTCCACTTTCTCTTGTATAAACTATTGACTAAATTAAGATTTTTTTTTACAATTGTTACATGAGGATGCAACAAGATTTTATATATACTTTGAATTGTACCTACATGTGGTATAAAACTCAATAAATATTTACCTGGTAAATAAAGAATGAAATTGAGATAGGAGGTAGATGGGCCCCTGGGCTGAGTAGCTGAAATTTATCAAGTGGAATAAATTGGAGCTTTGTTTTCCCTAGACACTCCATGGACAAACAATGGCAGGAGCTGAGCTCTGCTAGAGTAAAGAGATAAGACAACCACATATATCCCTCCTGAGGCCAAAGAAACCTCCCCAATTACACATGTGCAGGAAATCTCCTCAGGGGTCAAAAAGGGAGGGGGTGCCATACCATAATAGGTATTGTCAAAGCTTCCATTAGCCTCTGTGCTGGAATCCATCTTGGCAAAAAGATGTGCACATATATCAGGGAGGGCCCTAACATTGGTCAGGTGTAGGAAAAGAAGCAAGATAATTGGACAGAGGAGGACATATACCAGAAAGAACTGTCTCAATATAAATGATTTAACTGCTTCTTTACTGCACTCTTTCTCATTAGGAAGGATGCCCACACCCTTTCTCTCCAGGTGGGTATTTCTGCCTTGCTTCTGTCTTAAATAATTAAACTGCTTCTCTGTGTACTCTCTCACATGTTGTGCTGTGATCTAATAATAAACGTTGTTCCTGTTTTTACAGTTTTTACCTCCTTGAAACATTCTTGCTTTCAAATGTGGACAAGAGCCAGGAAAAATTTGCTTCTAGTCTCTAACTCCTGGTGCACTATTGGCTAAGATTCCTGGTTTTCATCCAGGCTACTCTGGTTCAATTCCTGGGCAGGGAAATAAGATCCTGCCTCAAGACTTCTCATTGCTGTCTCTCCAAGAATAAAATGACTACAAGGCAATGTCTTTTCTCACTTTAGTTAAATGTAAGAGTGTACTAAGAACATTTGCTATTAAAATGTTTAAAAAAATTAAAATTTTCAAACTAGTCTAAAATAGAGGAAAAGACATAAGTAGAGATGTAGAAGTAGTTCCATTTGCTCAAAGGCATTCTTTTGTTATCTTTTGCTATGAAATAAACCACTCTAAATCGAATTTTCTTACAAAATTTTCTCATGATTTTTCAAAATGGACTGCATTCAGCTGAGCAACTTTTCTCCTCACCTTGTGATGGTCACTTGTGTGGCTGCATTCAGTTGGTGGGCAGTTTGAATTTTAGGATGAATGAGCTTTTCTCCCTTTACATTTGCTTCTCTCTCCACACTATCTATCTGACCCGACAGGGTAGTGTTGACTGGATAAAAATGAACAACCTGAAAGCTGAGAGTTATTCAGAGGGCAAAACTGAGGACTTAAGCCTGGATACAGCCCCTCAGATAATTCTGAGAGACTGCTCTGAAGAGGCAAGGAGGGAAGCCAGGATATATAGGATTTTTTGCAACAAAGACCTGATAGTTGAGCATCAAAAGATTACTGTTAATTAAAGAAAACCAGATATCTCAAGTTAAGAAATTTAAACACTTTTCTATATATGGTAAGATTCAAGAGTCTGGGTTCACTGAACTCATTCCTTTAATATGCACCTCAGCTATCTGAGGCTAGTATCCTCTGTTTTCTCATCCTGAGGTTCCTCAGGGTGCACTGTTGGGGGTGGTGGTTGCTGTAGTGTCTGATGATATAATGACGGGCATTATGTTTCCTTCCTAAGCTCCCTCAGGGATCACCACTGAGGGCAGCTGAAGCAGCTGATGGCTGCAACATCCTTTGTTCACTGATATGACAGGTAGCATTTTTAGTTCACAGTAGCCAGACTAATTACATAGTCACTCATGCATTCCAAGAATGCAAAAGCAGAAGCGTCCAGAGCTTCTTAAGCCTCAGGTATGACACTTGAACAGTATCACTTGTGTAATATTTTACTGGTTAAAGCAAACGACAGGCCGAGACCAGAGTTCATATGGAAAAAAAAAATCTACAAAGGCTCTAATATCAGGATGTATAACTCACTGGGGGTCACTAAATTAACTGTTGACCACAGATGCAGTGGAAATGGTAGTAGATTTATGAAGACAATCAATGAATCATAGATATCACTTGGGGATTCTTGTTATCCTGAGATTCTTTGGCATCATTATATAAGCCAGATACATCATTGTAGTTACCTTAAAATCTTTATAAAATATAATTTTCTATTAAAAGAATAAAAACCCTTCTACAAAATAAATTTAAATACTAATTAATTCATAAAAGTTAATACATAAACTTTAAAGTGTATATGTAATACATACCTTATAAAGTATATATAAACTATGTCTCATAAAACATATTAAATGAATTATATGCTACCTTAGAAAGGTAAAATAAAACTTCAATGAGTGAAAGCTATGCAAATTTTTCCAAGGTGACAGAAAACAACTATTATCAATTATTAATGTTTTCAATTTAAGAAATGTTTTCTTATCCATTAGCTGATTAATTCACTCTTAAAAATCTGTATTGTATTATATTACTTTCATTTTACAAATTAAATAAATGAGCTCTGGGTTCTGGAATTATGTAGTATGGCAGCTCTGATATTCTTAAACCCTCTCCTGCTAAAATATCCAGATGATAGATAATAATATCAAAATACATGTTTTAATGTATTGCTGATGCTTCCAAAGTAAGATAGAGAAGAGGAAGGAGGAGGAGGGAGAGAAGTGGGAGAGTGCTAAAAAAGGGGAGAAAAAAAATGATGATAGAAGAGGTGGAGGAAGAAAATAAAAGTAAGAGAAGACAGCGGAGGAAAAGAATAAAGAATGATCTGAAACCTGAATGGTTACCACTAATTATTAACTGATTAATTAATTGAATACATATTTATCAATCATCTATTAATTTTTACACACTGGTCCAGACACTGAGGATATTCAGTGGGGGAAAAAAAGATAAAGATTTCTGCTCTTAAATGTTTTACATTTTAGTGAGGACAAACAGGCATTAAATACATAAAGAGGTAACATATATAGTAGTGTGTCAGCAGAGGTTCATTTTGACTGATACATTAGTGCAGCTATCTACAGTTTTCACACACCAGTGCAAGATTTATTGGCCTGATCTTTTGAAAGCCAGAGAGTGAACATTACAAAATGCAAAGACAAATGTATAAAACTGACAGGAAAAAAAAGTTAGCTTTTTTCAATTCTTGTTAGTCAAAACACAGAGAGAATTGCTTTATGTCAAATAGTAATAAAAACAAATAAGTTCTAAAAATAATAAACCAAGGATATAATAAATATCTCTGCAACATGGTATGCATTATATTTATAATACTCTACACTTCGAAAATAAGCATTTATTCCTATTTTTTCAAATGAAGATTGTGCAGAAAACAGTTAACATATCAGGTCTGAATCTATCCTTGGAAAAGACTGCTAAAAGACAACTATAAGGTTGTCTCTTAGTTGGCATCTGGGAACTTGGATCTCTGTAGGGTTCTCACCATTTCCAGAACTCATGGGTGCCTCATTAGACCAAAATTGTTAGTGCAAATAATATGGTTTATATTGAACACCTACTTACCTTCTGAGGTCTGGAATTTGGATATGTATCAATACAAAGTAGAAAGTGCTTACATGATTAGCCGAAGTCTCTAATGATCTTCCTTGATAGAAAACATTTCACATGTGTTGTCACACCTCATTGTTAGAGGAAATAAGCATGTCTTACGTGACTCTTGTAAGCTTGTGCCTAGTTTCCCATGGAATTTGTCCCACACACCTTTTCTTTTTGCTTTATATTCTTTTGCTTCAATTAATCTAACCATAAACATGACTACATGCTGAGTCCTGTAATTTCTTCTAGATAATTCACAAACCTGAAGTTGACCTTGGAGACCACAGGCACAAAGACAAGACACTGATCCTCTGAATGCTTAAGTTACTTGCCCCCCTTATTGTGTCTGGGTTCAAAAATTTCAGTGATATGAAAACTTACAGTCAATTGAGGGAATAGAAAACAGTGGTAAGCAGAGTAGTGTTAATATTATTCTGGAGAAGGAGAAAACATAAGATTCCTACTAGAAGAAAAGTTATGCATGTTATATACCTTAATTTATCTTTAACACACTTTTATTAAAAGAGATCTATCAATAAAATAGCTAATCCTTCAAGGAGTTTGGGGGTTTTTTTGCATATGAGCCACTCCTTCTCTTTGCATGGCCTGCAATAAAACTTTCTCTGCTCCAAAAAAAAAAAAAAAAGATAACCAAGTCAATAAATTATTATTCAAAAATCATAAGCTATAATCCCTCTTTCTTTAAGTCTTCCAGAGCATTTAAAGAATATTTAAGAGAAATTTAACAAATTCTGTTATTACTTAACATAACATTTAACTTCCTAGAAAACCAAGACCTTTCTTTTCTTAGTCTTCTTTTAAAATTTTTTCTAAAGTAATTTTTCCTGAAAGGAATGAAAAATAGTATATGATGTAATCTTAGTCTTACACTTTATAAAATACTTTCTTTTATTCTTATTTTTTTTTAAGCTCTGTCTCTCTAAACTCTGTTTACTCTATTTTACCCAATTTGTCTCACCAGGTATGTTAAGCCTGTGACTTATAAGTATCAGCTAATCTCTATAGATATAGAGATGAGAGGAATGAAGTTTGCATTGACAAGTCCTAATGTCAGCAGACAACCCAAGGCATCTATTTAATAATATCAGGTCTCAGTAAATGTACTGATCATATTGTGTCCTTGTGCTTTGGATTCGTGTGTGTTGAGAAAAGGGATATAGCTGTGAAAGGAAAAAATAAATTAATCTGTTGAAGAGGAAAATCAGTGAGAATTTGGGAAAACTGAATTGAAAAACTTCTGCTTTGGAATCTGTCCTTGGACTAATTTCACTTTCTGTATATTTGTTCTGTCACTGATTTTAAAAGGTCTTTGATAATTAAATAACTATGGCCCAATAACATAAATCTTGTTGACAATATAATATTTACTTTCAATTATGATTTATATAATTATTTATTAAACAAATGTTCATAAAGTAACTATATTGTGCCGAGTATAAATAACAAACTACTAAGCAGATACAATTCTCTTAACCATGTATTAACTTTAAGGAAATAAATTATCCTTTCAACATAAATTATTTGTTACTAAAGCAGTCACATAAAAGGGTTCTTTTTCTAGTGAATGTTGGTGGAGAAACATTTTCTTCCCCTCATAAGAAAATTTATAATATATTTCTACTTTTTTTAATATGCCAAAATGAACATTTTTTAAGAGGGAAAGCAGTTTCCTTCTTTATGAAATGCAGGAATAAAGATGAATAATGTGAGAGTTTGTAATTAAGATGACTTTCATTTAAAGTTATTAACTAAGTATTGGATTTGGTTCAGAAATTAAGACATAATACCAAGGCCTTGGATAAGGAGTATTTGTAATCCTTTTTATCCTGTAATTGATGTCACTGGGCTTATAAAATGGCCTATGTCAAAATTAACTCACTAACACAATATTTAAAATCTTTTATACACTGGAAAGTTTGAATTTTTCAAGTCTGTGAATTAATAACAACAACAACAACAAAAACTTTGTTTACTTTCTCTTTTCTTCCCATAGTGAAGCAGGAGACAGATGGGTCCCCAGGGCAAATGGTTTGAGCTTGGCCCTTGTAGACCGATAACTTTGAGATGAGAATGAAAGAACAATTGAGGGAGAAGGCTGGGACCTGCCCAGAAAGAAGATAAGAGACCACATATTCTGCATTCTTGAAGTCAGGAGACCTCCCCAACTACACATGGGCAGAAAGGCTCCTTGGAGGTCAAAAGGGGCATGACGCCAACTAATGCTCACTTATCCATAGACCTCTTTGGTAGAATCCATCTTGGCTAAAAGATGTGCACACACACATGGGAAAATCCTGAGATACACCAAATATGGACTCTGAACCAGGCAAATCAAAATGATTGGTCAAAAGAAACACGGCAGAAATGCCCCATAAAAATGATTCAAGCTGCTACTAGGGCGTGACACTCTCTCTTAGTCTGCCTGCGGATCTATCCACATGTACTCTTTTTTCTCTTAATAAGTACTTTACTTGTTTCACTACTTTCCGTATTTGTGGGAATTTTTTTCCTGCAAACCCATAGGACCAGGACCTTGTCACTGACCACTGGTCTAGTGGCTGGGAGTCAGTGCTCTACGCACCGCGACCTGACCTCAATCACTGACTAGGAACTGAAACGCTGCTTCAAGCTGCTGCAGGCTGTGGCCACTTGAGATCAATAGCATTAATGTTCTCTAAAAATTATTTTTAAAACATATATTTCTATTTCTTGAATATCTTTAACTGAGTATTACCTTTACATGGGTAATTGCAAACAATATGCAAATCATAAAATTGAGTAAAAAATTGACTAATATTTGAAGAAAAATTAAACTTTTGATAACTGGTTATCATTTTAACATTTTGGCTATAATAATTATAGAGAAAATTTTGTTTACTATAATGTCATCATTTAATTTGGATAAATTTTTTTATTTATAAATAATATATGGAGAATTTCATACACTGTGCTTAAGTGTTTAAATTTAAATATGTGCTTAAATTACATAGTATATTATGTTTAATGTTTTTGAAACTATAAGCTAGGGTTAAAGTAATATGCTAATAGGCCACCTGATAAGACCCTTATTATTATTGCTTTACATAGTTATTAAACTATTTTTGCTAAGTCTTTTTTGATTAATACAGTTCTTTAGACATGATTATAAATTTTCTGATCCAGCCATTCCACTTCTGGGTATTTATCTAAAGGAAATGAAAATACTAACTCAAAAAGATATATGCACCCCCATGTTCATTGCAGCATTATTTATAATAGCCAAGATATGGAAACAACTTAAGTGTCCATTGATAGGTGAATGGATAAAGAAAATGTGATAGATACAGATAGAGAGATGATAGATATATAGATAGATATAATTGAATATTACTTTCTATAAAAAAAGAATGAAATCTTTCCATGTGTGACAACATGAATGGATCTTGAGGGCATTAAGCTAAGTGAAATAAGACAGAGAAAGATAAATACCTTATGATATAATTTACATGTGAAAGCTAATAAAAACAAAACCCACACACACACCAAAGAAAGAAGCTCATAGATAATACAGAGAGGAGATTTGTTGCCAGAAGAAAGGTGGGGGGTGGAAGTAATAGTTGAAGGGCATCCAAAGGTGAAACTTATAAAATAAATAGTTATAAAGTAAGTCATGGGAATGTAATGTACAGGATGGAGACTATAGTTAATACTGATTTATATATCTGAAAGTTGCCAAGAGACTAAATCTATAACAATGATGGCTGTTAATAGACTTATTGTGCTGTTCATTTGGCAATATATACAAATATCCTTATTATGTTGAATGCCTGAAACTAATATAATGTTAAATGTCAATTACACTTCAATTAAAACAAAGAAAGAAAGAAATCTAGAGATTCAGACCCAGGAGGTAGTCTTTATAATGCTGATTTTCTGGAAATTTCCAAGTCTACAAGGCCTCCCACAAGGGAAAACTCCAAAAAACCACTTTTGACTTGGGAGAAAAATCACATTTCCAGGCGTTTTTTTTTTTTTAACATCTTTATTGTAGCATAATTGCTTTACAATGGTGTGTTAGTTTCTGTTTTATAACAAAGTGAATCAGTTATACATGTACATATATCCCCATAGCTCTTCCTTCTTGTGTCTCCCTCCCTCCCACCCTCCATATCCCACCCCACTAGGTGGTCACAAAGCACTGAGCTGATCGCCCTGTGCTATGTGGCTGCTTCCCACTAGCTATCTATTTTACATTTGGCAGTGTATATATGTCCATGCCACTCTCTCACTTTGTGCCATCTTAACCTTCCCCCTCCCCATATCCTCAAATCCATTCTCTAGTTACTCTATGTTATTATAATGGCAGTTTATGTTACTTAAAGGACAAGAGTTGCTATGGTGATGGTAAAGAGGTATAGCAGGAGAGGAGTGGAGAAACTGTTGCATATTGGAGACAGATTTATTTTTTTATAAAGAAAAATAGCTAATGACTCTTTTGAGCTATGCTTGAGATACTTCATTGCCCTAACCCTTGTCTATATACATCACAAAGTAATTAAAAATACTTCAGTATCAGGGCTTCCCTGGTGGTGCAGTCATCGAGAGTCTGCCTGCTGATGCAGGGCACATGGGTTCATGCCCCGGTCAGGGAAGATCCCACATGCCATGGAGCGGCTGGGGCCATGAGCCATGGAAGCTGAGCCTGCTCATCCAGAGACTGTGCTCTGTTATGGGAGAGGCCACAACAGCGAGAGGCCCACGTACCACAAAACAAACAAACAAACAAACAAAAAAATACTTCAGTATCAAAAAAAAAGAAAACCAACAAAACTTTTATATTGTTGTGCTATTCAAACTTTAGCTAACTTAGAAAATTTCAACTATAAGCTCATATATTAGGTTGATTGGAAAAATGATTATATTTTACAATTTTCCCTATGTTATCTGTAACATGGTTCCAAATTCTCACATCAAGAGATGAAATCTAGACCAACAGTCAAATCTACCCATCATCAATCCCTCCCATCAAGCTTCTTACATAATCTCATCCACCAGTGGGCAGAGAACAGAAGCAAGAAGAACTACAATCCTGCAGCCTGTGGAACAAAAACCACATTCACAAATAGATAGACAAGATGAAAAGGCAGAAGGCTATGTACCAGATGAAGGAACAAGATAACACCCCAGAAAAACAACTAAATGAAGTGGAGATAGGCAAACTTCCAGAAAAAATTTCAGAATGATAGTGAAGATGATCCATGATCTCAGAAAAACAATGGAGGCAAAGATCGAGAAGATGCAAGAAATGTTTAACAAAGACCTAGAAGAATTAAAGAACAAACAAACAGAGATGAACAACACAATAACTGAAATGAAAGCCACACTAGAAGGATTCAATAGCAGAATAACTGAGGCAGAAGAACAGATAAGTGACCTGGAAGATGGAATGGTGGAATTCACTGCTGTGGAACAGAATAAAGAAAAAAGAATGAAAAGAAACAAGGACAGCCTAAGAGACCTCTGGGACAACATTAAATGCAACAACATTTGCATTATAGGGGTCCCAGAAGGAGAAGAGAGAGAGAAAGGACCAGAGAAAATATTTGAAGGGATTATAGTCAAAAACTTCCCTAACATGGGAAAGGAAATAGCCACCCAAGTCCAGGAAGAACAGTGAGTCCCATACTGGGTAAACCAAAGGAGAAACACGCCTATACACATAGTAATCAAATTGGCAAAAATTAAAGACAAAGAAAAATAATTGAAAGCAACAAGGGAAAAATGACAAATAACATACAAGGGAACTCCCATAAGGTTAATAGCTGATTTCTCAGCAGAAACTCTACAAGCCAGAAGGGAGCGGCATGATATACTTAAAGTGATGAAAGGGAGGAACCAACAGCCAAGATTACTCTACCCAGCAAGAATCTCATTCAGATTCGATGGAGAAATCAAAAGCTTTACAGACAAACAAAAGCTAAGAGAATCCAGCCCCACCAAACCAGCTCTACAATAAATGCTAAAGGAACTTCTCTAAGTGGGAAACACAAGAGAAGAAAAAGATCTACAAAAACAAACCCAAAACAATTAAGAAAATGGTCATAGGAACATACATATTGATAATTACCTTAAACGTGAATGGATTAAATGCCCCAACCAAAAGAAACAAGCTTGCTGAATGGATACAAAAACAAGATCCATATATATGCTGTTTACAAGAGACCCACTTCAGACCTAGTGACCCATACAGACTGAAAGTGAGGGGATGGAAAAAGATATTCCATGCAAATGGAAATCAAAAGAAAGCTGGAGTAGCTATACTCATATCAGATAAAATAGACTTTAAAATAAAGAATGTTACAAGAGACAAGGAAGGACACTACATAATGATCAAGGGATCAATCCAAGAAGAAGATATAACAATTATAAATATATAGGCTCCCAACATAGGAACACCTCAATACATAGGCAACTGCTAACAGCTATAAAAGAGGAAATTGACAGTAACACAATAATAGTGGGGGACTTTAACACCTCACTTACACCAATGGACATATTATCCAAAATTAAAATAAAGAAAGAAACACAAGCTTTAAATGACCGAATAGACCAGATAGATTTAATAGATATTTATAGGACATTCCATCCAAAAACAGCAGATTACTCTTTCTTCTCAAGTGTGCATGGAACATTCTCCATGATAGATCAGTTCTTGGGTCACAAATCAAGCCTCACTAAATTCAAGAAAATTGAAATCATATCAAGCATCTTTTCTGACCATCTTTTCTGACGCTATGAGATTAGAAATGAATTACAAGGAAACAAACGTAAAAAACACAAACACATGGAGGTTAAACAATATGTTACTAAATAAACAAGAGATCACTGAAGAAATCAAAGAGGAAAAAACAAAAAATACCTAGAGACAAATGACAATGAACACACGAGGATCCAAAACCCATGGAATGCAGCAAAAGCAGTTTTAAGAGGGAAGTTTAGAGCTATACAATCCTACCTCAAGAAACAAGAAAAATCTCAAGTAAACAACATAACTTTACACCTAAAGAAACTAGAGAAAGAAGAACAAACAAAACCCAAAGTTAGCAGAAGGAAAGAAATCATAAAGATCAGAGCAGAAATAAATGAAATAGAAACAAAGAAAACAATGGCAAAGATCAATAAAACTGAAGGCTGGTTCTTTGAGAAGATAAATAAAATTGATAAACCATTAGCCCGACTCATCAAGGAAAAGAGGTAGAGGACTCAAATCAATAAAATTAGAAATGAAAAAGGAGAAGTTACAACAGACACCACAGAAATACAAAGCATCCTAAGAGACTACTACAAGCAACTCTATGCCAATAAAATGGACCACCTGGAAGAAATGGACAAATTCTTAGAAAGGTATAACTTTCCAAGACTGAACCAGGAAGAAACAGAAAATATGAACAGACCAATCAGAAGTAATGAAATTGAAACTGTGATTAAAATTCTTCCAAGAAACAAAAGTCCAGGACCAGATGGCTTCACAGGTGAATTCTATCAAACAATTAGAGAAGAGCTAACACCCATCCTTCTCAAACTCTTCCAACATTTGCAGAGGAAGAAACATTCTCAAACTCATTCCATGAAGCAACTATCACCCTGATACCAAAACCAGACAAAGATACTTCAAAAAAAGAAAATTACAGACCAATATCACTGAATAATATAGACGCAAAAATCCTCAACAAAGTACTAGCAAACAGAATCCAACAACACATTAAAAGCATAATACACCATGATCAAGTGGGATTTATCCCAGGGATGCAAGGATTCTTCAATATACACAAATCAATCAATGTCATACACCATATTAACAAATTGAAGAATAAAAACCAGATGATCATCTCAATAGATGCAGAAAAAGCTTTTTACAAAATTCAACACCACATTATGATAAAAACTCTCCAGAAAGTGGGCATAGAGGGAACCTACCTCAACATAATAAAGGCCATATATGACAAACCCAAAGGAAACATCATTCTCAATGGTGAAAACTGAAAGCATTTCCTCTAAGATCAGGAATGAGAAAAGGATGTCCACTCTCACCACTATTATTCAACATAGTTTTGGAAGTCCTAGCCATGACAATCAGAGAAGAAAAAGAAATAAAAATAATCGAAATTGGAAAGGAAGAAGTAAAACTGTCACTGTTTGCAGATGACATGATACTATACATAGAGAATCCTAAAAATGTCACCAGAAAACTACTAGAGCTAATCAATGAATTTGGTAAAGTTGCAGGATACAAAACTAATGCACAGAAATCTCTTGCATTCCTATACACTAATGATGAAAAATCTGTAAGAGAAATTATGGAAACACTCACATTTACCATTGCAACAAAAAGAATAAAATACCTAGGAATAAACCTACCTAGGGAAACAAAAGAACTGTATCCAGAAAACTATAAGACAGTAATGAAAGAAATTAAAGATGATACCAACTGATGGAACATATACCATGTTCTTGGATTGGAAGAATCAATAGTGTGAAAATGATTATACTACCCAAGGCAATCTACAGATTCATTGCAATCCCTATCCAATTACCAATGACATTTTTTATGGAACTAGAACAAATCATCTAAAAACTTGTATGGAGACACAAAATACTCTGAATAGCCAAAGCAGTCTTGAGGGAAAAAAACGGATCTGGAAGAATCAGATTCCCTGGCTTCAGACTATACTACAAAGCTACAGTAATCAAGACAGTGTGGTACTGGAACACAAACAGAAACATAGATCAATGGAACAAGATAGAAAACCCAGAAATAAACCCACACACCTGTTGTCAACTAATCTATGACAAAGGAGGTAACAATATACAATGGAGAAAATACAGCCTCTTCAATAAGTGGTACTGGGAAAACTGCACAGTATATGTAAAAGAATGAAATTAGAACACTCCCTAACACCATACACAAAAATAAACTCAAAATGGATTCGAGACCTACATGTAAGATCAGACACTATAAAAGTCTGAGAGGAAAACATGGGAAGAACAGTATTTGACATAAATCACAGCAAAACCTTTTTTGATCTGCCTCCTAGAGTAATGGAAATAAAAACAAAAATAAACAAATGGGACCTAATGAAACTTCAAAGCTTTTGCACAGCATAGGAAACCATAAATGAGATGAAAATACAGCCCTCAGGTTGGGAGAAAATCTTTGCAAACGAATCAACAGACAAAGGATTAATCTCCAAATATATAAACAGCTCATGCAGCTCAATATTAAAAAAAATGAACAACCCAATCCAAAAATGGGCAGAAGACCTAAATAGACATTTCTCCAAAGAAGACATGCAGATGGCCAAGAAGCACATGAAAAGCTGCTCAGCATCACTAAATATTAGAGAAATGCAAATCAAAACTACAATGAGGTATCACCTCACACCAGTTATAATGAGCATCATCAGAAAATCTACAAACAACAAATGCTGGAGAGGGTGTGGAGAAAAGGGAACCCTCTTGCACTGTTTGTAGGAAGGTAAATTGAGACAGCCACTATGGAGGAGAGTATGGAGGTTCCTTAAAAAACTAAAAATAGAATTACCATATGATCCAGCAATCCCACTACTGGGCATATACCCAGAGAAAACCATAATTCAAAAAGACACATGCACCCCAATGTTCATTGCAGCACTATTTACAATAGCCAGGACATGGAAGCAACCTAAATGCCCATCGACAGATGAATGGATAAAGAAGATGTGGTACATATATACAATGGAATATTACTCAGCCATAAAAAGCAGCGAAACTGAGTCATTTGTTGAGATGTGGATGCATCTAGAGAGTGTCATACAGAGTGAAGTAAGTCAGAAAGAGGAAAACAAATATCGTATATTAAAGCATGTATGTGGAACCTAGAAAAATGGTACAGATGCAGGGCAGTAGTTGAGATACAGATGTAGAGAACAAACGTATGGACACCAAGGGGGGAAAACCTCCGTGGGGTGGGGTTGGTGGTGTGCTGAATTGGGTGATTGGGATTGACATGTATACACTGATGTGTATAAAACTGATGACCAATAAAAACCTGCAGTATAAAAAAAAACAAACAGAAAAAACAACTAATACTAAACTTTCTTTGGCTTATTTGTATGGAAATATGTTAATATAAATGTTTCAGACATTACATGAAATTTCTAATAATCTTATATGTTCTGGTATAATGTTATAAGTCATTATTCTAGTTATTACTTCAAGGTGTATATCTCAGAAATAACTAAATTTCCTTGTCAATTGTGTTATTATGAACTTTCATCAGATCTTTAACTGTGGTCATTTTTAAGTCTTTTGTCATTTACAGACAGTTCTGGATGTAGACTGATGCTTTCACAAAAATGTTCTTATAACAGGATTTCATCTTCAAGGAATTCATGGAAAAGACTCTGACAAGTACAGGTTTCTGGTAAATGACTATACTGCTGAACGGAATGAATAAACATTTTCAGAACTCTAATGGAAAACTGATGAATTCATAAAAGTGCTAACAAAAGATAAAGATTAAAAAAATTAATTACATGGGACTGAGTGAACTGATGAAGATGATTATAATTTTTGTGACTTTCTGTTTGAATAAAAAAAAAATTCCACAAGGACTCAGAGGCAAAACATATACAAATCAATTTTAACTGCAAAGTAAAGGAGCTGTTTCAGTGGAGGATTACTGGACTGAATGTCAATATTATGACACAGTATGAGTGTGTTTCATGTTTGGGAATTGCAATCATTTTTGCTTTTGTTGTGGTCATCCATTTATAGTGCTTGGTGTCAGTTTATTTATCTCTTGTAAAAATAAAATACAGTGTGTGTGTGTGAGTTATGGAAAAAAAAACTACTTCTGTGCTCAGCCATCTTATCATCTGTAAAATGGAGGCAACTCTAAGAACACATAGTTACAGAGATGTTACACAAAATAAAAACAAATAAAAAGAGAGAGACGAAATCTATTTCCTCACTCTTTGATTTTAAGCTGGCTTTGTACATTTCTTTGACCAATAGAATTCTGAGTTCCAAGCTTATGTTAGTTATGTTAGTTCCAAACTTAGCCTTCAAGTGTCTTCACAAACATCTTCTCTCTTTTGAAACTGCCATGAGAATAAGCCTGAGCTAGCTAGTTAGAAGATAAAAGTACAGTTGGATCAGAGATAAATTGTCCAACTAAGAGCATCCTAGAGCAGTCAGAGAACCAAAACATTAGCTCATAAGAGCTTCAAGAGTGAGACCAAATGAGATCAACAGCCTAGCCCAAGAATGTTGACAAGCTTAGCTATCTGTAGACTAGTGAGTAATAATAAATATTCTTGTTTTATGTTAGTGAGATTTGTGGTAGGTTATTACAGACTAATAGTTAATTGATATGACTAGGAAATATTTTTTGTAGAAATATTGCATTGAGACTCATGTGTAAAACATTTTTTTGGAAAAGGTTTATTTAAGTGTTACTCTGAGGCCCTCTGATAGTAAAAAACAAAAACAAAAACATGCAAGCCCTAATTCAGTCAAATTGGAATGGAGAATGTATTTTTTTTAAACATTTTTATTGGAGTATAATTGCTTTACAATGGTGTGTTTGTTTCTGCTTTATATGGAGAATGGATTTTAAAACAGGGAAATTTTGGCAGAAAAGCAGAAGGCATTAAGAAAAGAAATGTATAAAATTGAAAAACACAATAAATGAAACTAAGAATATATTAGATGCATTTAAAAACATATTTTACAAAATTGAAGGCATAGTGAACTGGAAAATAGGAAGAAAGAAATATCTAAATCAAGAAAGGAATGTTAGGAATCATAAGAGAAGGAGTCAAAAGGTTAAAAAAAACTGATGAGTGGAGAACCAGAGGAGAGGAGGAAGAAAATAAGTCAGAAGCAATATTTGAAGAGGTATTGCTCAGAAGTTTTATGAAATTCATTAGAAACATCAAGCTACAAGTTTTAAGATCTTATCAGAATAAATAGTCCCCTCCAAGAAAAAAAATCAGAGATGCATAATTATGAAACTGTTAAAAATCAAATATAGGGGCTTCCCTGGTGGCACAGTGGTTTAGAATCTGCCTGCCAATGCAGGGGACGCGGGTTCGTGCCCCAGTCCTGGAAGATCCCACATGCCGTGGAGTGGCTGGGCCCGTGAGCCATGGCTGCTGAGCCTGCGCATCCGGAGCCTGTGCTCCACAATGCGAGAGGCCACAACAGTGAGAGGCTCACGTACCGCAAAATAATAATAATAAGAAATAAAATATAAAGACTAAGTATTTTAATAATTGATATAAAATGAAGAAACTGATTTTTCAATTGTATATGTTATTTATTAAAGAAAATATTATAAATATGGGAACATGGATTGGAACACAACTTGTATTTGACTCAGAAGGTTAAATGTCTTCCACTATATTTCCTCACTTTGTATATTCCTAACTCTTCCAGATGTATTGCCCCAATTGGTTTATTTAATTGCGCCTATTGTGAGTTTACCTTTGAATTACCTTATGAATTTACTAAAGATAAGAAATTTACATTTAGTGCTTTCATATTTTTGTTGTTGCTGTTTGTCACTTAACATGAAAGTGTATGTAGAAACATAGTCTATATGACAAAACATTATGATCGTGATCATAATTAGCATCATCTTTATCCATGAAAAATAGATATGAGATGTATAAACATGATGTATTTTGTTAGGATGATGCTATGCAGAATTAGAATGATTTAATTTACGTTCCAGTTTCTCCTCTCACTGGGTATACATCTCTGAGCAAGTCACATAACCTCTCTCACTTTCCTCCCCTATAAAACAGTGTTAGTAAAAATGACTTCCTTAGAGTATAATTTTGTTGACCCAAACAAATATTCCTTATGAACCAATTATCACAGTGGTTAGCACAGGAAAGCCCCTCAATAACTGTTAATAATTATTATTACTATTTAAATATAAAAGTCTACACTTAAGAGTTTATAAATATATGAATACATAAAATCTTGATAACATATAAAGACCTTTACAAATATTGAAAAAAAGTTTGAGTAAATATAAAAATTAAAGACAACTGCACTTGTACAGGCCATGCAGTTTGGAAAGTGAATCCATACTTACACAGATAATTTGGAAAAAAATCTTTCAAAGTCATTTTTATCTCTGAAAGAACTTCAGTAATGGCTCTTCAAAAGTGGTTCATCAATTTCTGGCTTAATTTAGGAAATATTAACCATAAACATTTTTGTGATAAACATAGGATAAATGATATTACTTTAGTAATTTTCACATACTATTCTGTATATAGTAAATGCAGTAAATACTTCAGAATATTTATGTATATACCATATAACCAAAAGTATGTATCATTGTCAAATCCATCTCATTCATACCTAATAAACAATCACAAGACATTAATATATTTTGGAAAAGTCTAAAGATATAACCACTAAGGTAAACAAGAGAGCATATAAATAAGTTAGGCACACTCAAAGTAAATCAATTTATATCTCTACATAAAACATATGCTATGTAAAATTATGCTCAACTGAACACTTTAAAATGAAACATAAAAATGTGAAAAATTAGATGAAGGACAAACTTTCTCCATTTTTATTTATCACATTACTATGGCAATAATTTTAATATTTAATGGAGAATACTGCTGCTTTCAGATGGTGATGCATTAATCTTCTCAAGCTTTATTACTTAATTGAAAGAAGGGATTTTATTTCATATAATTTTGTCTCTAGGACTCCACATGTCTTTAGTTTAACAATCACTATTTCAAAATTTGGAAAATCATGACAAGTTTCGTGCATCTCTCTTGACAAGGGTTTTAAGTCAGAAAGAATTAATAAAGATTGTATATGAGAAAGTAGAAGTCCAAAAAATTTTCTCACAGATTTCAGCATAATTTCTCACCACTTGATATAAATAAAACATGGCAGAGTCATCCCTTTTTATTGTCTCAGGGAACAGAGAAGCCACATTGAAAAGGAGATCTTCTCATGGGTCTGCATCCAAGAGTGGCAGACAAATATTCTACACTACTAAAAAACAAAAAATGTTCAGAGACCTCCTGCTGATACATTCATGCTTAATAGATCCAATTTTAGAAATATCCCTATTAAAATGAGAATAAATTCTCTGAAAGTTTTGCTCCTCACCATCTTCATTCTTCTATGTCTTTATTTCAGACTTTTGTTTAGATTTTTGGATAAATTTCAGCTTCAACTAATTTAGTGTACAGTGTTTACTATGAAAAAAAAAACCACTGCTTCCAGTACATTTACAGAGAAAGAATATTTGCAAACATTCAATATACCCTACTTATACTCTAGTCCCTGGGCATAGACACTATCAGCTAATTTTCTTTCTCAAAAGATACTGCTGACTACACTTTCTTAACCTCAAAATGGATATATATTTTCTTCATTAACTGTAGGTAACAGCTATATTTTACTTTGAATAAACCATTAGCAGCTTAAATAAACAAGAATACATGAATACAATTATTTGAAGAAAGAAAAAGGCAAGCTTTTATTTATCTTCCAGACAAATATATACTAGATGCTTAATACACGCCAGAAAGCTTTAGATTCTTGAGATACAACAAAACAATCATCACTCTCACTCACTTTGGAGAATTCTAGAAGCAATAAACAAATTGTTCAGTCTGGTTATGTTGAACACTGTATGGAATACTGGATTTCTTTTTAAACTGTATTGGAAAGCCAAGGAGTAATATGAAATGATTTATATTCCTAAAGCATCCTTCTTGGTCCTCTATAACAGAAGTGGAAACAAAAATAATAGCATGGAGATCATTATGAAGGTCCAGGCAACAGATGATAATGGTCATCTGAGAGTAAACTACAAGATTAGCAGGCTGATTTTTATGTAGTGGTCATATTTAGTATGTCAGTGTGGAGAGTAATCTCCTAAAATGTTAAATTAATGCCCTTTGAATTTGAGAGACTGAAGCCTATTGACACAATAAAGTTCTTTAAGCACAAGTGAATATAACATTTTACTATTCTATTTACAAAAGACTATGAGATTGTGAGAAATTACTTGGCATATACTTTTAATCTGAAACAAGTTTCCATTAACAAAAATAATTTTCTTAAAATTGTAAGAAGTTTGGCCTTCTACTTTTTGTAATATAGTCTTTACTAATTTTTCCTATTGTAAGCTTTAATGTATTCCAGTCATTCCATTCCTAGATATTTATGTTTACACAAAAATGTGTACACAAATTTCCATAGCTTTATTTGTAATAGCCTCAAATTTGGAAACAGCCCAAATATCCATCAACAGGTGAATGGATAAACAAATTGTGGTATATCCATAAAAGGGCCTACTACTCAGCAGAAAAAAGAAATGAACTAGTGATAAACACAAAAATGTGAATAAATCTGAAAACAAAAACAAGCTGAATAAAGGAAACCACACAAAATGAGTATAGGATGTAAGATTCCACTTATATAATTTTTTTTAAAAATGCAAATGAATCTATAGTGACAGAAATAATAGTAGTTGTCAGGAAGAGAGGTAAAAGTGGTCTCTACTGATTGTAAAAGAGGATACTTTTGAAGTTGATTGATATATTCATTAGTTTGTTTATTTTGGGGGTTCATGTATGTATGAAAATTCATTGAATTTTACACTTCAAATATTCACAGTAATTGTACATCAATTAAACCTCCACAAAATATTAAATTGAGTCATTAATCAATATGTGAATTATTACTAAATGGAAGCATTATAAATGGAGTAATAGGAGGAATTTTGAAAAAGAATGATCATATTAATTATAAATTAATGTTTAAATGGAAGCTATAGTACATCATAACATTAAATATTGATCTTCATCACACTTTACATATTTATTTTGCTACAGATTTTGTTTTATTTTGGTTTTTATTTTAGCTTTTTACTCTGCTTAATAAACCAGATACTGGGGACTTATACATTTTTAGAATAGCTTCATAATTCTAGAATCAGCAAATAAACAAGATATTAATAAAATCCATTTGGGATTTTAAAAAATACGGTGTCCACTCAGCTGTCTTTCATTATTTAAATAAGGAACATGTAATAAAAGTACAGTACATAAGTATTCATACCTTAACTTTGTTATTGGAAAATATTTTATAAAAACTGTCATTGATTGGGTTCTATCACCTGCTCATAAGATACTTAAGTAATTTGTCTGAATATAAAAGCTTAAGTTCACTTGCAATTAATGGGGCTTCTACACTAAAAAGTTTAACATACCATCAGAAAAGGTATATTGAAAGAAAAGTGAAATATGATTACCAGGAAGACAGAGTAACTTTTGCAGTTTAATAATAAGTATGTGGTTAGTTCTAGAGCCCTATTTCAATTTATAGCTATATTCTTGGATATTTTGGCTTTACCTAAATTGATTTTTTAAAAAAAGTAATGAAACTTTGAATGGGGAAGAGAGACAATCTGTAATCAGAATAAAATCATTCCCTGATGCAATTTATTTCACAGGTCTTAGAATAATATATTTCTTAAATTATATTTACTGATGTATTGCTGGTTAAATAAAAACCCTACCTTCTTGAATAGCAAATTGATTATATATCACCTCTGATAACCAAAAAATATATTTTTGCTGATATTAAATAAATATTACTGAACCAGTGTCTGACAGCGTACCAAAAAATGCTTACTGGGATGTGGAATGTGAATATGTGGATAAAGTATTTCAGAAATAGAAGAGTATCATAGCATTGTAACATAAATGTAGATTTTTACTGATGGTTTATTCCACTAGGAGAACTTCACTTAAAATAATGTAATATTAGCCACAATTTATTTTAGAAAATCATCAAAATACAAAGAGGCCAATGATAACATATATGAAGTTACAAAAAATCTGGGTTAGATAAAACAATTTTCTTCTTGTGAGTTATAGAAATAATACTCTCTTTCCTTCTCCTAAGAGAGTTATCATGAATTGACATGAGAACATTTTCTCCTAAATCCATTTGCAGATACATTTTTTTTTTCGTTTGTCATAAATGATTTTGTTAATGAAACACTCTTTGTAGCCAGCAATCATTTTGCTGAGAGACGGTAACTTCGTCAGTGACAATTTTATTTAGTTTCGTATACACACATCATATTCTTTAACTCATGTATTGTATTACCAGGTTAATCGTTGAGGCACTACTTGGACAATTAGAAATTTTTTTTGTAATAATTTTTATGAATTCTTGAAACTTTTGTTTGCTATTTGTTATTATGAAATAAGGAAATAGAGTATTTTCCTAAGACAAGCACATAAATATTTGCAGATGACTTGTTCCCTTTCGTTTTTTTCTCCCTTTGTATTTTTAAATTAGTTTCCCAAGGATTTTTTCTGGTATATACTGTTAACCATTATTTGTGAGAACTTTATTAAGATTAAGATTTGTCTACAATCTTTACTGTAATCCTAAAATTTTGCGAGGCAAAAATAGTCCCTACTTACTTGATACTATATTATATTATATATATGTATATTTATTTATTATACTATATTATAAATGCATAAAATTTTTAATAAAATACTCATTATAGAATTCCAAAGAAAAAAACAAATTTTAATTCAGAGGTGAAAAAGTTACAAGCATAGTTACTTACATAGAGAAATAACACATATATGCTATTTTAAAATTTGTTCTGCACTCAAATGTTTAGATCACATAGGGGTAATTTTATATCACTTTTTACATCTTTTTTTTTTGCTATATAGAGAAAAACAAAGTGCACACACCTATATTGACTATGATGATGGACTGTGTTTATACCATATTGAGAATAACAGCTGTTAAAAATCAAGGACAACTGTGCAAGCCAAGCTTAAAAGGAATTTACTTGATGAAGAGCAATTTTACCTCAGGCCACAACGTGCACTACTTCTTTGACTGCAAGTTCTTTAGAACTGCCTATGTTCATCCAAAATTACACAGGAGGGACAGCAGTTGTGGGAGATGAGAGGGAAGTCATTACATTTAGAGCTCTAAAGTATATTAACACTCTTTCTGAAGAACTCACCATCTTTTAGACTTGCTTACCTCAATGCTTCTTGATAAACTGCTTAGTCAAAAAGATACTTGAGAATGTGCTAAACAACTACAATTGTACTTTAGTTGTCAGTAAATAGAAAAGTTTGATCTTTTTTTTTTTTTTTTGTGGTACGCGGGCCTCTCACTGTTGTGGCCTCTCCCATCATGGAGCACAGGCTCCGGATGCACAGGCCCAATGGCCATGGCTCACGGGCCCAGCCGCTCTGCGGCATGCAAGATCTTCCTGGACCGGGACACGAACCCATGTTCCCTGCATCGGCAGGCGGACTCTCAACCACTGTGCCACCAGGGAAGCCCCTGATCTTTTTTTTAATGTGCAATAGTGTACTGGATGTTGGATGGAACAAATGTCTGATTACATGGAGAATATAATACATTTTAGCTGTGAGGTGATTTTTGGGAACAAATTGCTCACTTACCTTTCAGATCTCAATGTAAAAGTGAGCTCTCAGTGTGGCCTTCCCTAAATTCAGACATTAATAGACATAGGTCCTACCACTTATACTTCTGTGACTATGTATACTCTATTTGTAGATTATTCATCAACTTAGTGATGTGTCTGTATTACCCACTAGACAGTATGCCTCATGATGACAGGACACATATTTGTTATGTTCAACACTGTGGCCAGGAGGAATTTTTTGCCCATGTTAGATTATCTGGACATATTTCATGAATGGATGTATAAATAAGTTGATTTTATGAGTGAAAAACTGAAAGAACTACTAGTATACTATGCATACTATACACACACAATGTGTTATAATTATGAAGCAATAGATAGTCATTCATATTTCAGAAATATGAGTGGTCATTTGGCAAAAAGGATAGAATCAGGAATCACAGTTATGGGTTCATACAAGAACTGTCACTAAAAGTTGTGTGGTTTAGGAAAATTTAATCATGAAATTATGTTGAAAATTAATTGAGATAATATTTTAAAAGTGCTGTATGATTCTTGATAAATCTTTCATATACTTAGTTACATATATTAGTAGAAAAGATGTGGCAGCATAAGTTTTACCTACTCTTCCATATAGGTGACCCTTGTAAGATTTGAAAATATTACATTTTCTCTCCTTGTTTCACCCTCTTCTATATGGGGCAAATTTAGAATTTCTCCCTGTTCTACTCAGGAGTGACATGTGACCATTGTTGGCAATTAAATATAGAAGGACATGATGTGAGTTACTTGGAGGGAGAAGCTTAAATAATCAGATGCAGATGTTCCTTCTAGTCTACTGTAATGTATAGAAATATTCAAGATAGAAACTTCTGTCAATTTGTCCTATAAATTAGATGACGTTAGAGTACCATAATGGAAATGAAGTAGGAAAAGGAAATAAACTTATGTTTTTATAAGCTTGTAAGATTTTCAGAATATTTTATAGAGCAGCATAATATAACCTAACCTGGCAGACTTTGAAACACTGTCCTTATTTAATTATAGGCATTCAAATTCTGGTGGTATGATTACATAATGAAAAAAATAATGATTGCTATAGAGTCTCAAAATATAATCTAGAAACGTATATGAGAAGAAAATTCTTGAAGAGGAGATCAAGATATCAGAATAAGAGGATGCGGATTGCGGATCTCACCACCCCCAAGAACACATCAAACATACATCTACACATTGAGAAATTCTTACTGAAAGCAAAGGAAAGTAGTAGAAAAACTCATACAACCAAGGCTATAAGAAAGGTCCACATGGAGTGGGTAGTAAGGGAAGAGAAGCTACCAGATTGGGATCCATGCCCCTAAGAGGGGACACAGGGGAGGAGGGTACTTATGTAAGCTTTGAGATCCTCCCTGGGGAGTGAGTGATTTGAACCACTTATTGGGTGCCACAGCCCTGGGGTCAAACGCTGTGAGGATGAGCCCCCTTAGCTGATTTAAAAACCAGTACGACTAACAGTGAGGCTATAAGAAACCTACACTTCACTCGTGAAGAGTACACACATACTTGAAAAGAGAAAGAGATGGAGGAAGCAGATAGAAACTACCCAAGACTCTGGGCTATTTCTCAAAACAGCCTCAGCACATAACCCAACCTGAACTGAGTACCCACTTTGGCCCCTCTTGCTCCACAGCATAGCTGCACACTAAAAGGAAGCCTGCCATAGCCAAGGGGAATATGCAGTTGTGAAAGAGTCAGCACAGATGCAACATGCCATGCTGGGTGTTCAAACAGGTGAGAGCAGCCATTATTAGCCTTCACAGGGGTAGCAGATTGGGAGCCCTCTGGAGCTCTGGTGTGTAAAATTAAATGTAACCACAATACACAATTAAAGGATAAACATGAAGATGTAAAATGTGACATCAAAAACAGAAAAAAATAACATGTTGGAGGGGAATAAAAATATAGATATTTTAGAATGTGTTGAACTTAAATGACTACCAGTTTAAAAAATTCAATAGGTCAACATATATGAACCCCATGGTAATCGCAATGAAAAATTTACAAAAGATACAAAACTAAAGACAAAGGAACAGAAACATACACTAAAGAAAATCATAACATCACAAGGGAAGAAAGTTAGAAGCAAGGAACAGAGAAGTACAAAACAACCAGAAAACAATCAACAAAATTGGCAATAACACATACTTATCAATGATTTTAAATGCTAATGGACTAAAAGTACCAATTAAAACATATAGGGTAGCTGATTAGGTTAAAAAAACAAAAAATAAAAACAGAACCCATCTATACGCTGCTTACAAGAGACTCACTTCAGAGCTAAATACATACACAGACTGAAAGTGAGGAAAAAGATATTCTAGTTAAGGAAATGACAAAAAACCTGGAGCAGCAATACCTATATTAGACAAAATTCACTTTAAAATAAAGTCTGTAATAAAAGAGAAAGAAGGGCAGAAGGAAGGAAATAATAAAATCAGAGAGAAAATAAATTAATATGCACCAAAAAATAAAAATAGAAAAAAAATCAATGAAACCTAGAGCTGTTTTTTCTGTTTTGTTTTGTTTTGTTTTGTTTTTTTCCAAAAGAGACAAACCAAATTGATAACCTTTAGCCAGGCTCACCAAGAAGAAAAGAGAGAAGACCCAAATATCAAAACAAGAAATGAAAGAAGAGAAATAATACCTTGTATCACAGAAACAGAAAAAAATCAAAAAAATACTATAAACAGTTATATGGGGCTTCCCTGGTGGCACAGTTGTTGAGAGTCCACCTGCCGATGCAGGGGACACGGGTTCCTGCCCCGGTCTGGGAAGATCCCACACGCCGTGGTGCGGCTGGGTCCGTGAGCCATGGCCGCTGAACCTGAGCGTCCGGAGCCTGTGCTCCGCAACGGGAGAGCCCACAACAGTAAGAGGCCTGTGTACCGCAAAAAAACCCAAAAAACAAAACAAAAAAAAAACAGTTATAGGACAACAAATTGGATAACCTACAAGGAACTGATAAATCTCTAAAAACATACAATCTTCCAAGACTAAAACAAGGAAATCTGAATAGACCAATCATTAGTAGTGAAATAAAATTAAAACAATCAAAAAAACTACCAGCGAACAAAAATCCAGGACAAAATGGCTTTACAGGGAAATTCTACAAAACATATAGCAAAGAGCTAACACCTATCTTTCACAAATTACTCCAAATTATTGAAGAGGAGGGAACACTCTCAAACTTATTCTAAAGGCCACAATTACTCTGATACCAAAACCAGACAGAGACACTGTAAAAAAAGAAAGTTAGAGACAAATATCACTGTTGAATATAGATGAAAAAATCCTCAAAAAATATTATCAAACTGAATCCAACAGTATATAAAAAGGATCATACACCACAATCACGTTGTATTCATTCCATGGTCACAAGAATTGTTCTATATCCATAAATCAATCAATGGTATATATCACATTAACAAAAGAAAGAATAAAAATTACATAATCACATCAACAGATGAAGGAAAAGATTTGACAAAATTCAACATCCATTCATGAAAAAATCTCTCATCAAATTTGGTTTAGATGTAACATATATCAACATAATAAAGGCCATTTATGATAAACCCATAACTAACAACATACACAATGGTGAAAACATGAAAGCTTTTCCTGTAAAATCAACAAGACAAGAATGCTCATTCTCACCACATCTATTTAACATAATATTGTAAGTCCTAGCCACAACAATCAGACAAGGAAAAGAAATAAAATGCATCTAAATTGGAAGAGAAGTAAAAATTGTCAATATTTGCAGATGACATGACACTTTATATAGAAAACCCTAAAGTCTTCATGAAAAAAATTTAGAACAAATAAATGTATTTTGGGAAGTTGCAGATACAAGATTAATACACAGAAATCTGTTGCTTTTCTATACACTAATAATGAACTATCAGAAAGAGAAAGCATGAACAAAAGTAAAAGACAATCTACTGAAATGGAGAAAATATTTGTAAGTGATATGACTGATAATGGGTTAATTTCCAGAATAATAAAAAGATCATACAAACCAATGTAAAAAAAAAAATCCTGATTAAAAAATGGACAGAAGACCTGAATAGACATTTTTCCAAAGAAGGTACAGAGATGGCCAATAGGCACTTGAAAAGATGTTCAACATTGTTAATCATCAGAGAAATGTAAATCAAAACCATAATGAGATATCATCTCACACCTGTCACAATGGCTGTCATGAAAAAGCCTACAAATAACAAATGTTGGAGAGGATGTGGAGAAGAGGGAACCCTAGTACACTGTTGGTAGGAATGTAAGTTGGTGCAGCCACTCTGGAAAACAATATGGGGGTTCTTCAAAAAACTAAAAATAGAACTACCATATGATCTAACAGTTCCACTCCTGGGTATAAATTCGAAAAAAACAAAAAACTATAATTTGAAAAGGTATACACACCTCAATGTTTATATGTTCATAGCAACATTATTTACAATAGCCAAATATGGAAACAACCTAAGTGTCTATTAACAGATGAATGAATAATGAAGGTGCACTATATATATGTATATATTTAAATGTATACATATATATAATATGTGGTATATATATGTAATGTAATATTACTCAGTCATAAAAAAACAATGGAATTTTGCCATTTGCAACAATATGGATGAACTTTAAAGTTATGCTTAATGAGGTAAGTCAGACATAGGAAGCCAAATATTGTATATTAGCATTTATATGTGGAATATAAAAAATAAAACAAAGGAATAATTATAACAAAAAAGAAACAGAATCATAGATATGAAGAGCAAACTATTGGTTACCAGTAGGGAAAGGGAAGAGGGAGGGGTGAGATATGGGTAGGGAATTAAGAGGTACAAACTACTATGTATAAATAAATAAGCTACAAAGATATGTTATAGAGCCAGGGAATGTAGGCAATATTTTGTAATAACTTAAAAGGAGTATAAGCTATAAAAATATAGAATCATTACATTCTACATCTGAAACTAATATTATATAATGTGGTACTGTGGTACTTCAATGTAAAGAAGTAAATAAAAGAAGTCTTGAAAGTCAAGAGTTTAAATTTTCAAATCTTGCATTTTTAAGCAGTGAAAAAGTCATTAGAATTTCAAAAACAAAACAAAACAAAATCCTGCTATAAATTTTATACTGTAAACAGCAAATGAAAAAGTAAATGAAGAGACAGGCTAGCACAGGGAAGGGCTGGAAGAAGTGAAGATAATGCTTAGATGCTAATGGGTGTCTCAGGGTGTACATAGGAACACTCTTCCACCCAAGATAAATTTTGAGATCAGAGAAGGTGTGCTCTGGTCATTTGAAGTGAAGTTGGGGTGGCACAAGGCTTTGTAGACAATTCTCTACTACTGGTGTGATGGAGTATTGGGGGTGTATGGTGAAGCACTACTAGTCTGAGACTCTGAAATGTTACCTCCAGTCTAGATGGCAGATGCCTGTGGAAACATAATTGACTCCAGGTAACACACAGAATAAGCACCAGGTTCCTAACCCAAGGAATCAAGAGAAAGAATAAATTTTATTTTTTTCATTAATGCCACCGATTTATGCTATTTTGTTATGCAATGTTTTAGTCTGCTTGGGCTGCCATAACAAAATACCAAAGGTTGGATTGTTTAAACAACAGAAATTTATGTTCTTACAGTTCTGGAGGATGGAAGTCCAAAATCGAGGTGCCATCAGTGTCAGTTTCTGGTGAGGTCTCTCATCCTTTGCTTGCAGATGGCCACCTTCTTGTTGTGTCCTCACATTTTTTTGGTAACATTCCATTTGTCAATTAATTTATCTCTGAGCCAATATCAGTCTTAATTATTATAGCTTTATTTTTATAGCTTTTTTAAAAATGGTATCTGATAGTACAATTTCCTCCTTTTGTTATATTTCTTTTTTTTACATTGGTTTATTCAGAAATATGTTTCTAATTTCCCAACACATTAATTTCCTGGGTCCCATCTAATTATTTTTGCTAAATTGCCTTGTGGTCATGGAATGCTCTTTGTAAAATAAAATCATTTTTAAATAATTCTGTTTCTGATATTTGACCACTAATAGCTTTCAGGCCCCACTTACCCCTTCATGTTTTTCTGTCTGGGCAAGGAGATAAAACTTGCAAGCCACTTGCCATAGGGGAGGCAGGTTCCATGCTGCAGGCCGGGAAGACTGAACCACTCAAACTTGGGTTCCCTCATCCTGATTTTCCAAACTGACCACTAAACCAGAAAGTCCCATTATGCAAGCAATAAATCTTTTCAATCTTGATGAATTGTGGTGTCATCAGTCTCAACATCCAAATCATTTTTAATCCCTAATAGTTATGTATGTTTGTATGTTTTTCAAATCATATTGTTCTCTATATATACTGTTCATCCCTCTTTCTAAGCAATTTTTTTTTTTTGCGGTACGCGGGCCTCTCACTGTTGTGGCCTCTCCCGTTGCAGAGCACAGGCTCCGGATGCGCAGGCTCAGCGGCCATGGCTCACGGGCCCAGCCACTCCACGGCATGTGGGATCTTCCCGGACCAAGGCACAAACCCATGTCCCTTGCATCGGCAGGCGAACTCTCAACCACTGCATCACCAGGGAAGCCCTCTAAGCATTTTTGAGATACATAAATTATTAGAAATTATTCCATGTCTAAAAATGTTTATATTATCTGTTTCTTTGCTTTGCTTGTTCTCCTAATAAATTATTATGATTTATTGTGTGTTGTTTTGTTTTGAATGTGAATTACCATTTAATTTGGATGCTTATTCATAGAAATTCTTTAAGGTTTGAGACAAAGTTAGGTTCCTCAGTAAATAATTTGTGTTTGTACACGTGATGATTTGATATACATATATATTGTGAAATATCTGATCACCACAATAAAGTGAGTTAACACATTAATCACTTCATATAATTACCACTTTTGTATGTTTGTAAAGAGAACAGTTAAGATCTACTCTCAGCAACTTTCAAGTATGTAATACAGTGTTGTTAACTAAAGTCAACATGTTGTACTTTACATCCTCATAACTTATTCATTACCATAGGTGTGAGGTGATATCTCATTGTGGTCTTGATTTCCATTACCCTGAAAATTAGTAAAGGTCACTCATGCTGTCATGCAGTGGGCAAGAAACTATACACAACTGCCTTTCTCAACTACTTGACTTAACTTAATTTTTCTTTTATACTACCTACTATCATCTATCACATCTTTACTTGTGGAGGGCTCTCCATGTAGCATGTAGGAATCTGTTCCAGGAGAGTCATAGCCATAATTTATCTCCTGCTGCAGCAGCTAGCAAACATATATCCTTTAAAACCTGGTTGTAAGAAAAAATGACTTTTTGTTTGTTCTACTACACTTAGTATTCTTAACGGTTTCTAATAATATGTGTGATATAAGAGTGATTACATTATCATTATACTCTAGATAACAAATTACAGGTGTATTTAAGTGGTATTTTCGTTGTGTCCAAATAAATCAGTGACTAGGACAATTACCAACATAATCAAGTATTTTTTCACTAGTGTTTTAAAAGCTGCTGCTTTGTTTTATATTTTAATACCTTTTTAAAAATGTAATGCCCAAAACAGACATAAATAAACATTGAAAGGGCTTTGGTTTAAAAAAATGGCATGATTCAACATTAGCCATATTTTAATATTTTGTTATAGCTTATAACTATAATAGTTATTTCAAAGAATGATACATATCAAAATGCATAATTAGAATGAGATACATTTTATTGTTGACAAAAACCAACAGGCTTCTGCTGTAATCAATAGATGAGATATGCAGCTATTTAATTCTTTCATAATTTGATTTAATCATATAATTCTAAAACATTTGGTTAGACAGCTGCAAAGACACTAGAATATAAAGGATAATTATATTCACTTCTATCATTATGCACAGCATATTATCTAATTTTGTATGCAAATTGTGTGATAAATTACATGTTAAATTTAAGATATAGAATAATAATAAAATGGTTACTACCATGTGATTTACAAATTAAAATTACAATAACATTGGTTTTGATCTTTTGAAAAAACAATATATATAGAAGCTATTCTCTAGGTAAGAGTAATGCTTTGGTTTAAAGGATTATCGCAGGAGAGATTACCATAAGGTCACTTCTAAGTGTTCAGAAAACACCCATATCCTTGTGAAAGTACTTATTTTCATGCTAAAAATATTTATATATGGAAAATTAAATTTATCATTTGCATAAAGCGTATATAATCCACTTAATGTCCTAGGGAGATTGTTGAATTTTAACAAAAAGCAGAATGTTTTCTGAGTTAGAAATAGGTACAGGTATGTTTTAAATGTTTAAATAAAATGCAAATACTAATGGGAATTTTTGTAAGATTTATATTCAGATGGGGGTATACTTAAGTAAACATATTTTTTTATCAAATTTTATGCACAAACTTTTTGCAGAAAAGAAACAGTGGTGAATAACTGAAGTTATCTTAAAGATTTTCAATCAACATAATCTAACCAAGAAATGAGCCCAGGATTTGAAAGTAGAAAAATCTTTGCTCAAATACTGATTTGGACATTTAATAAGTGAGAAATATTGGACAAGATAATATTTAGCATCAGTTAGCTTATAGGATGATAAGAATAAGAATGGTTGTTGGGGCTTCCCTGGTGGCACAGTGGTTGAGAGTCTGCCTACTGATGCAGGGGACTCGGGTTCGTGCCCCGGTCCGGGAAGATCCCACATGCTGCGGAGCAGCTGGGACTGTGAGCCATGGCCGCTGAGCTTGCGCATCCGGAGCCTGTGCTCCATAACGGGAGAGGCCACAACAGTGAGAGGCCCGCGTACCGCAGAAAAAGAATGGTTGTCTTAAAGGATATTAGGTAAAATTTTATACTGAGACAATATACATATGGCACAAATATTATTTTCTCTCAAAATATATGTATATTTCCTCAAAAAAATAATATACCACCATAGCTCTTTGGACAAACCTCTAATCTGATACGTCTTACAATATAATAAAACTATAGTTTTCCCTCATTTTAAAATAGTGAAATATATATAAAAATACATATATAATCTATAATATGATATATAGTGATATATACATATATACAAATCCCCAATGTACCTTACATGTTGAGGAAAAATAAGGCAAATATAATTTTATTCTGAAAAACTGACTGTTTTTCTGAATTAAGGGATAAATAAAACAAACTTACATGGCATTAAACTTTAATGGAAAATCACACAAAAACATGAGAAAATACTGACTCAAAATTGGTGGCTAGTTGTGACGATCAAATTACAGCACATTTTCCTGAATAAAAAACATTTTTATTAATATCTCAACAAAATTCATGCTTTGGTTTAACTCACATCTTCATCTTTTTTGCTGGGAAAATTTTAACTTTAGGTTGAAGCTTCCTTGTGTATTCAGATTTTCCTTAGTGGTTTTTATCCTTGTCTACACAGTACAATCACCTAGGAAACTGTATAAAATTCAAATGCCTGAGTTCTACCTCCAGAGATACTGATTTAATTGGACTGGGTTTTATCCAGGGTGTCAGGGTTTTAAAAAGCTGCCAAGTGATACTAAAGGGCAGCTAAGGGAGAGAACTACTAATTAAGGGACTATTTTGTGCAAATACTAAGCAGGTTCAAGGTATTTTAAACCTTCAAACTTACTATATTTTTATCATCATTGTTCCCACAGAGCTGCATCAATACTTTAAAACTAACTAGCCAATAATCTTTAAGTCTACTAGGTGAGATACACATATTTAACTCACCTTCTCCCTGGTAAGGATTATAACTAGAATTTAAAACAAAACAGTTGATGATGATATCCCTTTCCCCAACTCAAAATATAGTTATGGCATACTTGTTTACTCTTTATTAAAATACCAATAACTAAACAAGTTAAAATTGCTATGTCTATATTTATATGTGTACTAAAACTACTTTTTGTGTAATTCTGTGATGTTTGGTGAGGTATTTCCCAATGGGAGGCTCTCCAGTGGTTCATTATTATTAGGTGTTTCAGTTAAAGTAAGTGTAACAGCCACTCATGCATGTACCACTTACTATGAAAAACTGCAAGGACCTCCAAATTAGCATTTTACTAAGGTATTGTTTTAATGATGGCAATTATCACTGATGGTAATGTGACTGCTTCCTAGGAACTAATGTAAACAGTCTTACTTTGAAGGATGTTAAAACAGAGTATACCGACTCATATCAATAAAATAGCTTTATAATCTTGTCAGATGAACTGTAAAACTTTGAAAGACTTAGAAACTGTTAACTTGTTTCTCTTCCTATTTACTTAACAAGTTTTAATTTATGTCTTGTAAATTTCCCACATTGATTTAGACTAAGATCAACTCTAGATATTCTCAATATTGCAACAGAAACCTCATGGGATTCAGAGCTCTGAAATTTCTCCACAAAATACTACCTAAACACACACACATGCACACACACCCCAATAAGAGAAACAGTTGTACCAGGGAGAGCACCAAAACAAACAAAAATTCCCACAAAATGACAACAAAATAAACATCACAAACAAGAAAATCGTTCACAAATAGAAATAGTGGATACAAAGAAAGGTTAAAGAAGCACTATTGTTTGTAAGAGACAGTTAAAAATAAACTCAGTCATTCATCAAAGTGGGTAGGGTAATGCTTCTCACCTGCATCCTCAACCAGAGTAGATGGGGACAGGAATAAGAAAAAGTAGAGAATTTCTTCCCATATTCAAACATTTTCCTAGGTTTTTATTTGATGTGTGGACAAGGGTGTGTTTCTTTAGGGAATTTTTAAAATAGTCATCCACTTGGGCTGGTTTATTGTAGCATTGTGAAGGTGAATACTATATAGCCTATGATTCTGTGATCATATGTGATCATATTCTGTTATCACTATATAGCCTATGATTCTGTGTACACTTCAAAATGAGTACAGTCACTTTCACCAGTCTATATTTCCAAATGTAAATTCTTTAGAAGGATGCATTTATACCCTTAGGCAGTAGGTTTTATGTAATCTTTTAAAACACATCTTTCTTTCAAGGGCAAATGAACAGCATTTTACATGTCTGGAAACAAACAAAATCGAGGGAACATGGATTTCACAAAATTTTACTCAATCAAATCAATTATATTAATTGTTAATTATATTAAATTAGGTTTCTTTCATGTTTTTTTTTTTAAATTACTTGTTCATTCATCCAGCTTTAAAGCAGGTACTCACAGTTTCCCTAGCAATGTCAATTTGCATAGTATTAATAGATATTTTCTTTCACAGATATGAGATATGGTTCATTAACTCAGAAATATTTACTGAATGGCTATTATGTTCCAGTCATTTTCTAGATTCTAAGAATACAGCAATGAACAATATAGACACATTTCTTGTCCTCATGATTCTTATGTTCTTGTGACTTCTGAGTACATTTAGTTTCAAAAACTTCTGAGAATGGAATTATTCTTAATGGTATAATTATAATTTAACGCCTACATTTCAGTGAAAATTTTCACATAACTAATTGATATTTCACATAGCTATTGATACTGTCTTAAAAATTTAAAAAAAACACTTTAACATATTTTTCTCTAGTTACAATTAAAATAGAATTACTTTTAAAAAATTAAAATGTAACAATTTTATTTTACAGTTTACAACCATAACAGAACTGATTAAAACAATAATCTTAATATGGTTCCTTATTTATAATAAACTTACTAAGTTTCATATAGTTCCCAATCTGCTATGATGCATATCACAACCTTCAAAAAATCAGGAACGTTGCCATTTTGAATTTTTTAAAAAGCTGTCAGTTTTTTGTTTTTTTTTTTGCGGTACGTGGGCCTCTCACCGCTGCGGCCTCTCCTGCCGCGGAGCACAGGATCCAGATGCGCAGGCCCAGCGGCCATGGCTCACGGGCCCAGCCGCCCCGCGGCATGCGAGATCCTCTCGGACCGGGACATGAAATCGCGTCCCCTGCATCGGCAGGCGGACTCCCAACCACTGCACCACCAGGGAAGCCCTAGCTGTCAGTTTTATAGTATCAAATAAGTTGAAATTGAATAAAAAGGATCATTACATAGTTCCACTGATTTTTTAACTTGCATTTTTTCATTTTCTTAGTTTAAAATATAATCTCAGGAATTAATTATGTTTATATTGTGTCCCTACCACATAATTTTGTAAAAAAATAGTTTTATTATATTTCTGGTAGTTGATTTTCTTACCTCTAAAAAGTTATTTAAATTACCTGTAGTTATTTGTTTGCACTCCTTGTTTTATAGCATTAAACTGGATGTGCTAATGTGAGGAAGTGTGGAAACCGTACTGAGAGCTTAGGATAAGGTACTGATCTACCATGGTCGCAGCATAGTAATTTGTTAAATACCCATCTCCCTTTGACTAGGAAGAGAGTGATGTGATTCCAACAGATAAACCCTTGAGAGGTAACATACCAAGTTTGAGGAAAAGAATCTTGGGAACCATCTAGTGCAACACAGTTCACTAACTCACCAGGCCCACATGATTTGGTATCAAGAAATACATTTTATGCTCATATAATCTTGTTCTACTGGCCTTTTAATATCCATCCAAAATTTTAATACTCATTCCATAATAATCTGTGGTATTATACATTATTTTAAAATTCGTTCTTGTTCAACTTTTTATTTAACATTAAATAGTTTCTTGTCAGGTAAATTGTAATCATTGAAGACAGATGTTTTATGTTCTTAATGTGACCTCACAATGCCTATTACAGTATTATGTATATAATACTAATTATAAATATACCCTGTGTTTCCCACATAGCCTTCTAAAATGGTAACTATTGTCTCTCTTGCATCTGTACCAGAGTAATCAGTGAGGAAGAAGAGTAAGCTGTTACTGGTAATCTTTAAAGTCTAAAAGAGTCATCTAATGTGCCTAGAAGGAAAATTCTTCAAAGAACTGTGTGTCTAAGTGGATGTTGACAATATCATGTATGTGGACATGAAAATAACTGAAAATTGTGACAGGGATAATGTGAAAGAGAAATACAATGAGCTGGGGGACCAAATCTTCAGAAAATGAGAAGGAGAGGACTGAGGATTATAAATAACTGGGGCACAAAGTGACAATATGTGGCATAGACTGCTGTCGTTAGCCTCAAAAATAACTGAAGGTTTGGGAAAGGAGGGTAGGTATTGATATGTTATAATGAGAGAAATGTAGCATATTTATCCTCACTTATTACTATGTGCATTCCATCTTCCATTTAATCCATTAATATCATCATATTTTCACTGTGCTTCATGCCCTCATATCTGTCTTCCTTACATATATGATTTAAAATGAACAGCCACTATTACAATATCTCTCCTTTGTGCATAAAGTTTCAAAAAAGTTACCCACTCCCTTTTCTGTCTTATTTTCTTGGAAAAAGTCTATAGTTATAAACCAGTCACTGCTCTAAACCATTATCAAATTGGTAGACTTGAAGGAGAAAAAACTTACAACCATGTTAAATAATCTTACTTTTAATTTAGGTCAATTCTTAGAGCAGGTTTGGGGAGTAAAAGTAAGAAGGAAGCTTAGCATTTAAAGGATATTTTTTCTTTTAGAATCCAACTAGCAAAGCATTCTATCTCCTCAAATATCTTCCACTAAGAAAGTGGACTAGTACCTTTAATGATTGTAATTTCATAAACACCTCATTTTGTATGGTAAGCATTTAGTGTTTGTAGTGGATAATTATATACTATAAGATTAAAATGTATAAAGTGACAAAATTAGTAAATATAACTATAAGGTAATGAGGTTAGCAATTATTTATCTATTTTTAAGCATCAGGGTTCCTTTTTAGTTTCTGGAAATTTTACATTTTTAATTTCTTCACCACTGAACTAAAGGGCATCCTTAGCACTGTCTGATGATCCCACCACATTTTCCTACTCCACTGACTACCACTACTCTGGTAACTGTTAGGAGTATTCTCCTCTTTATGAAACTACAGAATCTTCTCGCATATCCATGGATATTTGTTACTTCATTGCCAAAGTAGAACTATGAAGAAAGTACTGCATGGAGCCACCATCAAATCTGTCAACTTTCACATGTCTGCCCTCTTCTTACACCATGTGATCTACATGCTCCTATATAAGTATATGCTTGATCTCTGCTTGTGCACTGGATCTCCTTCCCTCTTGTCTTTAAAGTATATCTCTCCTGAGATTTCCTGGTTTTGCTCCTCCATCATCAATATTCTCTTTGCTGCTTGGCCATTCTCATTTGCATAGAAACATATTGTAACTTCTCCTAGCCTAAAAATAAAATAAAAACCAAAATAAAATTCCTTTTATCCTGTATCTCCCTCTATTGCCTGACTTACCTGTCCTGCTTTTCTGCAAAATTCATGGAAAATGTAACTGTACTTACTGTCTCAACACCTTCCCTCATTCTCTCTCCAACCAACTCCAATCAAGCTTTTCTTCCCTCACTCCAAAGAAATAGTATATGTCATACTCACCTCAACTCATCCAAATTCTGTGGTCGATTATCAGTTCATATCTAAGGTGTCATGGCAGAATCATTTCACATGTTGTTACCACTCTCATCCTTCTGGAATATTTAATTTTATGGACTACCACAATATTCTTAGTTGGTTTTGCTTCTATAACATTGACAGCTGCTTCTCTGTCTCTTTTGCTTATTCCTTCTCATTTTATGGCTCTCAGAGTTCAAACCTGAGTTATTCCTACATTCACTTCCTAAATTATCTTATTCAGTCCAATGCCCATGAATGTTTTCTGAATGTTTGATAGCTCTGTTATATTCACATTATTTCCAGTTCTGTGTCTGGTACATCACATTAAGTGCTTGTTGAATGAAATCAGAAATGAATGAAACCTAAAATATCAGATATTTTTATACAAAGAGCTGTTGAGAGTGTTAGTGGCAGAGCCAGTGCTGGTCTTTTGACTTCTAATCTAGTCATGAGTCCACATTAGGAAGTTTTTATTTTCATTCCAAATTTATCTTTAAGATGCATTATTTTTCTCTTCAAAATGGCACTTGTCAGATAACTGATGCTCTTAAACTTGAATGTCAGTCATAAAACATTTCATTTATAGTCAAAATATCACTCAATATATCACTCAGAAATGTTAAATCTCTTCTTAATTTTGAGAATAGATTGAATGACCTGCAGTGTCTAGATATTTGGCAATTTTGATTTTGTAAAAAATGAAGTTGATAGACAAATAAATGACAAAAAATATAATATTCCCTACACACATTTTAAACACAATTAAAGTAGAGCTTTAATTTTGATTTTAGACTAGGACACAAATGGTATCAAGTTAGTAATAGTACAGTCATGGGAAATTTATTTAAATCTCTCCAAGTTTTACTTGATAAAATAGAAAAAAATGAGTTTCTCAATGAGTTGTGAGTATAAAATACATCAAATAGGTTAGAATACTACCTAACATATTAAAAGATCTTAAAAAGTTACCATGGTTTTATTACATCAGTTAATTCAAGTTGACATTAAGTTAAAATTAAATTTATTGAGTACATTTATGACATCAAGATACATTAATGTTGGTTTGTATCTAGAGTTAAAACTAAATCACAGAGAGAAGCTGGGCAGTTCTAAAGTATGTGTTTCCTGACACCTTTTCAGTTTTAACTCCTTAATTAACAAGGGTGTGGTATTACTTCTTCTGAGTATTTTCTATATTTGATTTGAATCATAAAATCACCATTTGCCTTCAGAGTATAGTGTTCCTGGATTAATTTCTCATTTACAGAACTACCTGTGTAAGGAAAGAAGAATAATACACGTGAAGCAAAATTATTTCATATTCTGTCCAAATCAGTCAGTTTCCAGACTGCTTCACTTGGCCATTACTATAACATATTCATGTAAATGTCAAAACATATCTACAGTTTCTTTAGTAGTAAATCCATGTTTGGTTTTGACATGAGACACTATTTGCTTATATTTAGAAGAAAATTTGTCTTTCAACCTGCTATTCAGTTACCTGCCATTTTTCAATATTACCCTGATTGATTTAATTAATTCTCTGTGATAAGTACTCTTTTCATGTCTGCAGCTTTTTTTGTGTGTTTGTCAAAACTGTTTTAATTTAAAACTTAGACTACATTCATCAAATACCAACAATTTTGGTACAACATAGGATAATTCTAGAGAAATACTTATGTTTAAAAATATACTTTATTAATGCATAGTTACTTAGAATAGCTTTTTGTCATACTCAAGTGTTGTTTGAATAGAACTAAAATATATGCCAGATAGTGAAGGTACTGAGAGATGGTTAGTTTAATGATAAATGCATTAGTGATATTAGGACATTTGTCTGACTTCTTAGAGCAGGTTTCAGGAGTACAAGTAAGAAGGAAGTTTAACATTGAAAGATTACTATTCCTTCGGTATTCAACTAGAAAAGCATTCTATCCCCTTTAATATCTTCAACTAAGAAAGTAGACTAGTATCTTTTTATGGTTGTAATTTCATAAATACCTCATCTTGTATGGTAAGCATTTAGTTTTTTTCAGTGAATAATTATATACTATAAAGTAAAATATATAAAGAGACAAAATTAGTAAATATAGCTATAAAGTAATTTGTTTAGCTATTATTTACCTATTTACTTTTATATATGTTTTCATTTCTTTTTAGTTGCTGGAAATTTTACTTCCTCTTTAATACAGCAAACTTAATACTTGTCTAAAGTTCATTTTACATCTACTTAATTCATTTCCTATGACATGTCTCCACATTCAAGGAACCAGATATTGGTAGTTTAATACAAATGAGAGTTGGAAATTAGAAATTTAGCAAAATTGCCAAGCAGCTTGCATCAGGCACTCCTTCAAAGCATGCATTTGAAAACAAAAAATCAACTCAGCAAGCTATGACAACAACTTTTATTCTTCTCATTTATTCCTAGAGGCAGTTGAAAATCCATGAGGTGTGTAAGGTATTGACCATAATGTTTACATTTTCTATATTTTAATCTTTCCCTTTTACAGGAGAGCTCCCAAAGCAAACTCACCATATTTTAAGTTCAAAATATGTCTGATTTACTTACTGAAAATTCTTTTGCCTTTTTCTTAATATTAGTAAAATATTTATTCAGTAACTCTAGGCATAATGACATATGCAAAAACACTTATGTATTGAAAACTCTCAGTACTTTTCCCACCTTATGTTGTGGGAAAATGGTGCTGTTCTGAAATTTTGCTTGAAATCTTCATTAAAAATAACACTATATTTCTATATACTGAAATTTCTTTTTATGTCACCTATATAAAACTAGAATTGAATGATTAAAGTAATATTTGCTATGGGTTCAACAGCACTTTTTATATCCTCCTCCACTACAATTGATATAGTCACTGATCAAAAATATTCAATTTACTACATTCCCATGTAGGAGTGATGATCCTAAATGTTAGGAACACTGGTCTTCTAGAAAATCGAGAAACTTAGCTAGCATGTCAAAACAAACAACCCCATAATACCATAGACATCAACAGGAAAAAATGTTTCCCTAACAACTCAATATTTAATTAAATAAAAATCTATAGAATTGGGGTAGCATGGGAAGGGGGATGAAAAAGAAATTAGAAAAGTTAAGGAAAAACCTTGAAGAAGTGAAAAGTAGGACAGAGATGGGTCAAGGTAGATATATTTTTATCTCTGCTTTCACTTATAAGTTGTTAAGAACCTGTAAGCTTATATGTTTAATATATCCCTATTTTTCTCATAAAGTCTTAAAGCATGATTTTATTCAAAAATAATTCATTGGAGAAGAAGTGATTTGTGAAATGATCTCTTTTATATGTGACAATATTATTTGGATAAAGTATGTATTATTAGGTTTTTAATGTAAGCAAACAAAACAAGGCTATTAATTATTGTGATCTACAATTTAATATAATGATGCTTTTACAGATACAGATTGTTGTTCTATTCTTAGAATATCCAGGGTGATTGGATATATTATGTTTATACAAGAAATGGCAAACAACTACTTTAAGAAATTGACAAATATGCTAAATGAATAATTAAAGAATCTCATTGTGAAATCCTAACGTTTCCTTGAGGAGGATGCCTAAGGTAAAAAGCAATGTTTTTCACCTCATTTCACTGATGCAGTGGTAATTTACAAGAGGGCCTTGTGAATTGTGAAAGTATATCCCAGTGTATGAATTTGAAGGCATTCAAGCATTGGGATTTTTCTTGTTGCCTTTATATCAGAAAACCTCTGAGACATAAATTGTTAAATGAGGAATAATTACAAGCAAGGTGAGATTAAATAAGCATAGTCAAAGTACAGAATGATGACTCAACACTTTCTGTTAATGAATTTATTATGTTCTTTTACTGCTTACACAAATACATATTTCTGGGTGTATTTGGTTAGCTAGTACTTTAAATAAATTTTCAGAGATTTAATTGTAAAACATAACTTCAATTTAAAATGTACCTTTATTCAAGTTATTCATTCCATTTTAAACTTTTTACTCTAGTTCCCAGCTGTTCTATTATGTTGGGTTGAGAATTTTTTTTCTCTAGAATGCTAATTCACAGTTCTTCTTTAGATAGGAAAACACTATCAATATTAATTTAAAAAGAAACTAAAGAAGAAATAAAATAATTAAGATAGAAGTATTTGAACTTAAATTCCATTCTTATAGAATAAAGTGAAATAATTGTTCTCATACATTGATAATATACATAACAATTCTCAGAGTTTTGTAATAAAAATTAACCTTTTCTACCTTCCTTCTTTGTTTACTGTTTTACTATTACTAGTTCTCTTACTATGTAAATTCTTTGGTACTGCAATCTTAGTCACACAAATGAAAATAGTATTTTTAAACACATATAACATTAAAATATTATGAAGTCCACTGTATATTCTGAGTAACCTCTGTATATATTAATGCCTTTATCTTATCTGTAGTTTATTTTTTATAGTTTTTATGATCAGATTTTCTAGATATTAACTGCTTATTGTTTTCTTAAAGTTTTTGCATTAATCTCTGTGGGTTACTGCTTTTTTCTAATTCATTTCTGTGTAGTTTTCTGTTCATCTTATAATACTATCATTTTTTTTTTCACTTAAGTCAATTTGAATATTTAATAATTTATTTTTTTTTCCAAAATGAAATAGTGTAGATATTGACTTTATAAATGTGGATATTTTTGCATACCACCTCTTATATTTAATGTTACAAAAATTTTTCTTTGTCTTCAATTTGTTTGTTTCGTTATATTTTATTTTGGAAGTTTCAAGCAGATGCTAAGGAACTAAGATACACAAGTGACTTTTGAAGAAAAAAGTTTGAGACCATACACTCCCCTATAAAAAGCTACAATAATTAAGAGAGTGTAGTATTAGACTAAAATAGAATATACAATAAAGAAAAAAAGAGTCCAGACAAAGACTCATTCTTATCTTTACACCATATTTGAAAAAAAGAAAAAGAGAGAGAGAGAGAGAGAAAGAAAGCAGCACTTATTCTTTAACAAGTGGTGTTGGTGAAAGTTAATATTCAGATTAGACAAAAAATAAATTTTGATCAGTACTTAATACTATAAAAATAATTAAGATATATCATAAACTTAAGTATGGAAGCTAACATAGAAAACTCCTAGAATAAAACATAATAAAATATATTTAAATCATTGGGGTAGACAAAGACTTATTAAACCATACACCAAAATTATTAAGCCTAAAAGAAAATATTGGAATATTTTGATATAATTAAAATTAAAAAAATTTGCTCATCAAAAGAAACTATTAAAAGAATTAAAAGACAAGCCACAACAGAGAGAAGATATTTGCAATGCATATATCTGACACAGTATGAGTAAACACAATTTTAAAATAAGTAAGAGACATGCAACTTTTCAAATATATAAGATTAGAAGGATTTCCCCCTAAAATTAAATAATTTAAAGCACAGGGAAATACTTCATAATATGCTGTAACTTAATATTAATAAATAAATCAACAATCAAGAAAAATATAGAAGGGTTTACTTGTTTGATCATTATTTAGCTTTCTATAAGATTTATTTAGTATTTGGCTCAGATAAATGAATATTTATGAGGGTGCATGGAAAGGGAGTGACCTAGATAGTGGAGTAGGTGGACCTTGAGCTAACCTCCATCCATGGGCACACCAAAATTACAACTACTTACAGAGAAACAATTGGTGAGGAAGACTATAAGACTAACAGAAAAGATATTCTACAAGTAAAGATATGAAGAAGGAACCACAATGAGACAGGTAGGAGGGGCAGAGACATGGTATAATCAAGACCCATAGCCATGGGTGAGTGACCCAAAAATGAGAAGATAATTGAAATTACAGAGTTTCTGCCCAAGGAGCAAGGGGATTGACATCCCCTTATCAGACATATCAGACTCCCCAGCCCAAGGCTCCTATCCCAGGAAGACAAGCCCAAAGAATGTTTGGCTTTGAAGGCCAGAGTGTGGTTGGAAGTAGAGACCCCACAAGTAAAGTGTGCACACAAAATTGCATATACTCTGGGACAAAGGGCAGAAGCAGCCCTTTGAAAGGAGCCTGGGTAAATCTGCCTGCTTATCTTGGAGAGCCTCTTTGAGAGGCTGGAGGCAACTCCATCTCACACTGGAGAGATAAACACTGGCTGCAACCACTTTGGGGAGGTTGTTCTACCATGAGGACACTGGTGCTGGAATCCTCCCTCTGGCTTATTAGTACCAGGACGCAGCCTGACCCACCAGTCTGTCAGCACCAGTACTGGGATGTCTTAGGCCAAGCAACTAGCTGACTGTGAACACAGCCTCACCTATCAGCAGTCTGGTTGCATCAATACCCCCTGAGCCATCAGCTGCCCCAGGACCTGGCCTCCACCAGAGGGCCCAGGACATGGCCTTACACACCAAGAACTGGGTTAAACTTCCTCTACCAGTGGGCAAGCACCAGCCTCAGAAGGTACTGGGCCCCAGCCCCCCTCACAAGTAGGCTAACACATCATCCAGGACCCTGCAGCCAGAAATCCCAAGACCTGACTTTGCCCACCAGGCTGTGGACACTAACCCCAGGACCTGGCCTCCCCCACCAGTGGACAAGCACTAGCTCAAGTATCTCCTGAGACCCAGCCCTGACCACAAGAGGTCAGACAGCAGCCCCATGACCAACACAGACACTCAGTCTACTGTGTCGGTATCCAGCCCAAGCGCCTATAGGCCAGCACCAGCCAGGAAGACCCTAGGTCCAGCCACATCCACTAACTGACTGACACCAGCTTCAAAACCTTGCAACCAACTATGTCAAGAACCAGCAGGTTAACATCAGTACTGGGACACCTGGGGCCCCAGCACTGCTTATCAGCAGGCCAATGCCAGTTTTAAGACACCTTGGACAACTCAGTCAGACACTCCAGATCTAGGACCACTTACCAGTGGGCCAACACCAGCTTTGGGATACCCTGAAACCACAGACAACCATGTCAGAACTGGCCAAACCAACCAGTGTGCTGACAGGCTGACACTAAATCTGAGAACCTTATCCCAGCAACCACCCACCCAGAAATCTGGCTCTGCCCACCAGAGAGCCCGCACTAGCCAGGGAATCCCCTGAGTCTCCATAGCCAGGCACCTAATGATGCAGAAAAACCATGCATTTTAGGACCTGATAAACACCTGGACCATGAGCCAGCCATGCCTACCAGGCCACCCACAGTAGTTAGCCCACCAAAACAGAAGAGCTGATGCAGCCTACATTGGTGGCACCCTGAGAACATGTAGCTCTTGTGACAAGAGGAAAGTGTGCTGCTGGTATTCATAGATTATCTACAAAAGGCCACATTTCCAAGGTCAGGAAATACAACCAATCTACCAAATACATGGAAATAAAAACAACACATTAAGCAAAATGTGGTAAAAGAAGAATATGTTTCAAATGAAGAGATGTTAAAACCTCAGAAAAGAATTAAATGAAGCAGAGATAAGCAATCTACTATATAGAGAGTTCAAGGTAGTGATCACAAAGATGCTCAGAGAACTCAGGAGAATAGCTGAACAGAATGAGATGTTAGAAGATTTTAACAAAGAGATAGGAAATATAAAGAATAAGGTCTTCTCTGGTGGTGCAGTGGTCAAGAATCTGCCTGCCAATGCAGGGGACATGGGTTCAATCCCTGGTCCAGGAAGATCCCACATGCTGTGGAGCAACTAAGCCCATGCACTACAACTACTGAGCCTGTGCTCTAGAGCCCATAAGCCACAAAAACTGAGCCCACGTGCCACAACTACTGAAGCCCACATGCACCTAGGGGCTGTGCCCCACAACAAGAGAAGCCACCACAATGAGAAGCCCACACACCAAAACGAAGAATAGCCCCTGTTCACTGCAACTAGAGAAAGCCCATGAGCAGCAACAAAGACACAACACAGCCAAAAATAAATAATAAATAAATAAATTTATTAAAAATAAAAGAACAAAAAAGAGATGAGGAATACAATAACTGAAATAAAAATATACATTAGAAGGAATCAACAGATTAGATAATACAGAAGAACAGATCATCTAACTGGAAGAAAAAGTAGTGGAAATAAATGAAACAGAACATAAAAAAGAAACAAAGAATAAAAAAAATAAGGATAAGTTTAAGAGACTTCTAAGACAACATCAAGCTTACTAACATTGGCTTATAAGAGAAGAAGAGAGAGAGAAAAGTGCAGAGAACATACTTGAAATCATAATAGCTGAAAACTTACCTAACCTGGGAAAGGAAACAGACATCCAGGTTGAGGAAGCACAGAGAGTCCCAAGCAGGATCAACCTAAAGAGGACCACACCAAGACATGTTGTAATTAAAATGGCAAAAATTAAAGTTGAGAAGAGAATATATAAAAGCATCAATGGAAAATCAACTAGTTATGCACAGTAGAACTCAAAATTCTCAGCAGACTTTTCATCAGAAACTCTGCAGGCCAAAAGGGAAGGGCACAATATATTTAAAGTGATGAAATTAAAAAACAACAAACAAACAAACAACATAAAACTACAACCAAGAACACTATATCCATCAAAGCATTTATTAAGATTTGAAAGAAAGTTTGTAGAGAAGTAAAAGCTTAAAGAGTTCAGCACTACCAAACCAGCTTCACAAGAAATGTTAAAGAGAATTCTGTATTTGAGAAAAAGGCAACAAACAGAAATATAAAAATTATGAAAAGGAAATTCTCATTGGTAAAGGCAAATATATAGTAAAGGTACTAAATCAACCATGTATAAAGCTAGTGGGAATGTTAACAGACAAAAGTAGTAAAATCATCTATATCCACAATAAGTAGTTAAGGGATACACGAAACAAAATCATTTAAAATATGATGTCAAAAACAGTAAACATGTCAGGTAGTAAAAACACAGTGTTGTTAAAGTGTGTTTGAACTTAAGAAATCAGCAACTTAGTTATGTATGTATATGTATTCCTATATATAAAGCTCATGGTAAGTCACAAACCTAAAGTGTGTAATAAATATACACACAAAGAAGATAAAGGAATCCAAGTATAACAAAAACAACACCAAAACAATTCACAAAATGGAATATATATATATATATATTCTATTCTGTTGCTTTTGGTTGGAATGTTATATGAATATAATAACATTCTTTTCAAGTGCACATGGAACATTCTTCGGGATAGATCACAAGCTAAACAAGTGTCAGTAAATTTAAGAAATGTGAAATCATATAAAGCATTTTTTTGCAAGCACAATACTAGGAGACTAGAAATCAACTGAAAAAAAGACTGCATAAGAAAAATATGTGGAGGCTAAGCAACATGTGATTAACAATCTAAGGATCACTGAAGAAATCAAAGAAATAGAAAAAAAACTACCTGGAGAGAAATAAAAATAAAAACAAAATAATCCAAAATCTGTGGAACTTGATTGCTGACATAATGAATTTGTCAGCAAGGTGGGCAGGAAGCAGTAAACAAAAGTGCTGTGAAACTTTACTCTCTGTGGCAGTATGTTGTTGTCACCTTCAGTCTGAAGAGGGAAGTTTATAGTGATAAAAAACCTACCTCAGAAAACAAGAACAACTCAAATAAACATAACCTTATGCCTAAAGGAGGTAAAAAAAGAAAAACAAACAAAACCCAAAGGTAATAGAAGGAAAGAAAGCATAAAGATCAGAGCAGAAAAAAAATAGAGACTAAAAAGCAATAGAAAATATAAATGAAACAAGAGCTAGTTCTTTGAAAAGATAAACTCTTAGGCTGACTCATCAAGACAAAAAAAAAAGAGCGGGCCCAAATCAATAAAATCAGAAGTAAAAAAGGAGAATTGACTGCCTAGACAACAAAACTTAAAAGAGTCATAAGAGATTACCACGTAAAGTTATACAGTGATATAATGAACAACATAGAAGGAATGGATAAATTCTTAGAAATTTACAATCTCCCAAGATTGAACCAGGAAGAAATAGAGAATATAAAGTAATTACCAGTAATAAAATTGAATCGATAATTTAAGAAAACTCCTAATAAATAAACAAACTAAAAAAGTTCAGAACCAGGTAGCTTCACAGGAGAATTTTACCACACATTTAGAAAACAGTTAACACAAATCCTTCTCAAATCATTCCAAAAATTGCAGAAAAAGAAACACTTCAGAATTCAGTCTATGAGGTCAGTATCACCCTGATGACAAAACCTGACAAATATATCACAAAAAAAGAAAATTACAGGCCAATATCACTGATAAACATAGATGCAAAATTCCTTAATGAAATATTACCAAACCGAATTCAACCATACATTAAAATGATCATTCACCATGATCAAGTGGGATTTATCCCAGTGATGTGAAGATTGCTCAATAGCCACAAATCAATCCATTTGATACACCATATTAACAAACTGAAGAATAAAAATCATATGGTCATCTCAGCAGACGTGGAAAAATATTTTGACAAAATTCAACATCATTTAAGACAAAAACTTTCAACAAAGTGGGTATAAAGGAATCATACCTCAACATAATAAAGGCCATATATGACAAGCCCATGGCTAACATCATACTCAACAGTGAAAAGCTGAAAGCATTCCCTTTAAGGTCAGGAACAAGACAAGAATGCCCACTGTCACCACTTTTACTCAACATAGTATTGTATGTCCTCGCCATGGAAATCAGACAAGAAAAATAAATAAAACAAATCCAATTAAGAAAAGAAGAAGTAAAACTGACATGTTTACAGATGACATTATGCTATACATAGAAAATCCTAAAGATGTCACCAAAATCCTACTTGAACTCATCAATGAATTTGGTAAAATTGCAGAATACAAAATTAATATACAGATATCTATTGTATTTCTATAGACTAACAATAAATTATCAGAAAGAGAAATGAAGAAAGAATCCCATTTACAATTACATCAAAAAGAATAAAATACTTAAGGAGAAATCTAACTAAGAGGTAAAAGAACTGCTCTTTGAAATCTATGGAACACTGATAAAAAAAAATGAAGATGACATGAACAGATGGAAAAAGGGTTCATGGCTTTGAATAATTAATATTTTAAAATGACCATAAATATTCAAGGCAATATATTGCTTCAATGAAATCCCTATCAAAATAACAGTGGCATTTTTCAGAACTATAACAAATAATTCTAAAATTTGTATGGAAAATCTAAAGTCACTAAGTAGCCTAAACAATGTTCAGAAAGAAGAACAAAGACCCAGGTATCACACTCCCTGATTGCAAACCATACTACAAAACTACAGTAATAAAACAATATAATACAGAAAAACAGATACATAGATCAGTGGAGCAGAACAGAGAGACCAAAAATGAACCTACATTTATATGGGCAATTAATGTATGACAAAGAGGCAAAGACTAAACAATGGAGAAAAGACAGCCTCTTCAATAAATGATATTGGGAAAACTGGGTAACTACATGCTAAAGAATCAAACTGAACTAGTTTCTCACACCATGAACAAAAATGAATTCAAAATGTATTAAAGACTTAAATGTATGAACAGATACCATAAGACATGTGGGAGAAAATCTAGGTAGTACACTCTTTGATATCAGTCTTAGTGATGTTTTCTTTGATATGTCTCCTAAGGCAAGAAACACAAAAACAAAAATAAACAAATGGGACTACATCAAATTAGAAAGCTTTAAGTATGAAATGTACAGTGTGGGGAATATAGTCAGTAGCTATGTAATATCTTAGTATGGTGACAGATCATGACTGAACTTCTCATGGTGATCTTTTAGAAATGTACAAAATTACTGAATCACTGTATTTTGTAACAGGAACTAAGAGTGTTTTAGGCTAATGACATGTTTAAAAGTCACAAAGAAATTCATTGAAAAAGAGATCAGATTTGTGATTACTAGAGGTGGGGGTTGGGAGAGGGGAATTGGATGAAGGTAGTCAAAATGTACAAACATTCAGTTATAACATAAATAAGTACTAGAGATGTAAGGTACAATGTGATAAATATAATTAACACTGCTGTATGTTACATATGAAAGTTGTTAAGAGAGCAAATCCAGAGTTCTCATCACAAGGAAAACATTCTTTCTGTTTCTTTAATTTTGTATCTATATGAGTTGATAGATGTCCACTCAACTAATTGTAATAATCATTCCATGATGTATGTAAGTCAAATCTTTTTCTAGAAACCTTAAATTATGCAGTTATATATGTCAATTATATCTCATAAAAATGGAATTTTAAAAAAGAGTACATTATTTTTAATCTGGAAGCTTCAATGCACATTAATAAATAATGATTAAAATTACAATTACAATAGAAGAAGATATATATCCAAGACTCATATACACCTATAAAACATAATCATATTTAAATATCCTCTAAGAAGGATGCAGTGTTAATAAAAAGAAAAGCAAAACATTACAAGATTATTTTCAGGTACTGACTCATTATATCAATGAATAAAAATAATTGTAATTTAAAATTGGAAAAATATTTGTTGTTAAACCTAATTTGAATTAACCACAAGTAATAAAATGCATTGAAAATAAGAGATAAGGAGACTTCAGAGTCTACTTCAAAGAACAACAAGGGACTCTTGTTTCAAAGAAAGATAAAAATGAACCAACATTATTAACTTTTTACAAATTTCACTAAAGTTATAATTTCCTATCTGTTCTTTTTTAAATAAAAATGTTATTGTATCCCTGCTGCTAATTTTATTATTATTCTTATTAGCTATATTTGCTATATATTTTACACATATTGATATTTTGTTTCACATATAAACTTAAAACTTCTAATTTTGTTATAATCATAAAAAGTAAATTGTTTACACTGATATGTACTGTTTGTAGTAGAAGATGGAAGACTTCCTTATTAGTCTATATTAGCTGTTAGATATTTTATAGCATGAAGGATTAATAAGATTAAGCAGTGCAAGGATACTGAGAAGCTTATCAGAGGTTTGCATGGATAATGAATCTAAAGGGGGGGGGAAAGAAGTTATCAGCAAGGGCTAAGATGAAGAGGACAATATAACATTCAGAGGCTTTTGGTTGGAAACCAGAAGATCTGTAACATGGAGTAAACAAGAATTAGAAATAGCTCTCATAAGAACAAAAACCCAACTTTGAATCATCTCACTATCTGTATGATACCTGTCATCTGTGAAGGCTATGTGATTGAGAGAAGCAAAAGTAGTCTTTGGAATTTAAATGTACAAAGTTGACACCTCATCACATATATTTAGATACATGAGGAAGAAAAATATAACCAAATAGCAATAGATAAAAACAAAACACAACAAAATTAAAAAACAGAATGAACAGTCTTATAAATTACTCAGCTTCATTCAGATATGAAAATAAAAAGAGATATGACAAATAAAATTCAGAGCAGTATGACAAGCTTAAAAATATAATCAAGTTAAATGAAATATATAGTAGAGCACAGTTTTCTCATCTTTTATTTTATTATTATGATACAGCATATTGGTTTTTTTTGGATGGAATGTCCTATAAATATCAGTTAAGTACATCTTGTTTAATGTATCATTTAAAGCTTGTGTTTCCTTATTTATTTTCATTTTGGATGATTTTTCCATTGGTGAAAGTGGGGTGTTAAAGTCCCCTACTATGATTGTGTTACTGTCAATTTCCCCTTTTATGGCTGTTAGCATTTGCCTTATGTACTGAGGTGCTCCTATGTTGGGTGCATAAATATTTATAATTGTTATATCTTCTTCTTGGATTGATCCCTTGATCATTATGTAGTGTCCTTCTTTGTCTCTTGTAATAGTCTTTGTTTTGAAGACTATTTTGTCTGATATGAGAATTGCTATTCCAGCTTTCTTTTGATTTCCATTTGCATGGAATATCTTTTTCCATCCCTTCACTTTCAGTCTGTATGTGTCCCTAGGTCTGAAGTGGGTCTCTTGCAGACAACATATATACAGGTCTTGTTTATGTATCCATTCAGCCAGTCTATGTCTTTTGGTTGGAGCATTTAATCCATTCACATTTAAGGTAATTATCGATATGTATGTTCCTATTACCATTTTCTTAATTGTTTTGGGTTTGTTTTTGTGGGTCTTTTCCTTTTCTTGTGTTTCCTGCCTAGGGAAGTTCCTTTAGCATTTGTTGAAAAGCTGGTTTGGTATTGCTGAATTCTCTTAGCTTTTGCTTGTCTGTAAAGCTTTTAATTTCTCTGTCAAATCTGAATGAGATTCTTGCTGGGTAGAGTAATCTTGGTTGAAGGTTTTTCCCTTTCATCAACTTTAAATGTGTCCTGCCACTCCCTTCTGGCTTGCAGAGTTTCTTCTGAAAGGTCAGTTGTTAACCTTATGGGGATTCCCTTGTATGTTCTTTGTTGCTTTTCCTTTGCTGCTTTTAATATTTTTTCTTTGTATTTAATTTTTCATAGGTTGATTAATAAGTGTCTTGACGTGTTTCTCCTTGGATTTATCCTGTATGGGACTGTCTGCACTTCCTGGACTTGAATGACTATTTCCTTTCCCATATTAGGGAAGTTTTCAACTATCATTTCTTCAAATACTTTCTCAGTCCCTTTCTTTTTCTATTCCTCTTCTGGGACCCCCTATAATTCGAATGTTGGTGTTTTTCATTTTGTTCCAGAGGTGTCTGAGACTGTCCATAATAGTTTTCATTCTTTTTTTTCTTTATTCCACTCTGCAGTAATTCTTTCCACTATTTTATCTTCCACGTCATGTATCTGTTCTTCTGTCTCATTTATTCTGCTATTAATTCCTTCTAGAGAATTTTTATTTCATTTATTGTGTTCTTCATCATTGTTTGCTCCTTAGTTCTTCTAGGCCCTTGTTAAACGTTTCTTGTATTTTCTCCATTCTATTTCCAAGATTTTGGATCATTTTTACTCTCATTATTCTGAATTCTTTTTCAGGTAGACTGCCTATTTCCTCTTCATTTGTTTGGTCTGGTGGGTTTTTACCCTGCTCCTTCACCTTCTGTGTGTTTCTCTGTCTTCTCATTTTGCTTAACTTACTGTGTTTGGTGTCTCCTTTTTGCAGGCTGCAGTTCTGTATTTTCCATTGTTTTTGGTGTCTGCCCCCATTGGCTAAAGTTGGTTCAGTGGGTTGTGTAGGCTTCCTGGTGGAGGAGACTAGTGCCTGTGTTCTGGTGGATGAGGCTGGATCTTGTCTTTCTGGTAGGCACATCAGCATCTGGTGGTGTGTTTTGGGGTGTCTATGACCTTATTATGACTTTAGGCAGACTCTCTGTTAATGAGTGGTTTTGTGTTCCTGTCTTGCTTGGTGTTTGGCATAGGGTTTCCAGCACTGTAGCTTTCTGGTCATTGAGTGGAGCTGCAGCTTGGTGTTGAGACGGAGATCTCTGGGGAATTTTCACCATTTGATATTACGTGGAGCTGGGAGTTCTCTAGTGTACCAATGTCCTGAACTCGGTTTTCCCAGCTCAGAGGCACAGGCTTGCTGCCCGGCCAAAGCACCAAGACCCTGTCATCCATACGGCTCAGAATAAAAGGGAGAAAGAAAGAGAGAAAGAAAGAAAAAATAAAACAAAATAAAATAAAAAATAATTATTAAAAATTAATAAAATAAGTAATAAAAAAAGAAAGAAGAGAGCAACAAACTTAAAAACAAATCCACTGATAGTAACAAGTGCTAAAACTTATACTAAAAAACAAAAACAAAGTAACGGACAGATGGAACCCTAGGACAAATGGTAAAAGCAAAGCTATGCAGACAAAATCACGCAAAGAAGCATACACATACACACTCACAAAAAGAGAAAAAGAAAAAAAAATATATATATATATCATTTCTCCCAAAGTCCACCACCTCAATTTGGGATGATTTGTTGTCTATTCAGGTATTCCACAGATTCAGGGTACATCAAGTTAATTGTGGAGATTTAATCCGCTGCTTCTGGGAGAAATTTCCCTTTCTCTTCTTTGTTCGCACAGCTCCTGGGGTGCAGCTTTGGATTTGGCCCTGCCTCTGTATGTAGGTTGCCTGAGGCCATGTGTTCCAGCTCAGACAGGATGGGGTTAAAGGAGCAGCTGATTAGGGAGCTCTGGCTTACTCAGGCCAGGGGAAGGGAGTGGTACAGAATGTAGGGCGAGCCTGCAGCAGCAGAGGCCAGCGTGACACTGCAACAGCCTGAGGCACACCATGTGTTCTCCCGGGGAATTTGTCCCTGGATCACAAGACAGTGGAGGGCTGCAGAGGCTCCATGGAGGGGTGTGGATAGTGACCTGTGCTAGCACACAGGTTTCTTGGTGGCTGCAGCAGCAGCCTTAGAGTTTCATGCCCATCTCTGGGGTCCCGGCTGATAGCTGTGTCTTGTGTCCATCTCTGGAGCTCATTTAGGCAGTGCTCTGAATCCCCTCTCCTTGCGTACCCCAAAACAATTGCCTCTTGCCTCTTAGGCAGTTCCAGACGTTTACCTGGACTCCCCCCCAACCCCCCGGCTAGCTGTGGCTCACTAGCCCCCTTCAGGCTGTGTTCACACAGCCAACCCCAGTCCTCTCCCTGGGATCTGACCTTTGAAACTGGAGCCTCAGCTCCCAGCCCCCACCCACCCCAGTGGGTGAGCAGACAAGCCTCTTGGGCTGGTGAGTGCTGTTTGGCACCAATCCTCCATGCAGGAATCTCTGCTTTGTCCTCTGCACCCCTGTTCCTGCGCTCTCCTCCATGCCTCCAAATCATCCCCCCTCTGCCACATGCAGATTCTGCCTGTGGAGGGGATTCCTAGTGTGTGGAAAACTTTCCTCCTTCACAGCTCCCTCCCACTGGTGTAGGTCCCATCCCTATTCTTTTGTCTCTGTTTTTTCTTTTGCCCTACCCAAGTATGTGGGCAGTTTCTTCCTTTTGGGAGGTCTGAGTTCTTCTGCCAGCATTCAGTAGGTGTTCTGTAGGATTTGTTCCACATGCAGATGTATTTCTGATGTATTTGTTGGAGGAATGTGATCTCCACTTCTTACTCTTCCACCATCTTTCCCTAATCCCCTATTAAAAAAAAAAATTTGTACTAAACTTTATTTTTTGACATGTAATAATTTGTACTTCTTTATCTGTACAATTCTTGGCTTTAGTGGTAGTGGTGGTTTCACAGTTGTATACTTTTTCTCAAACTCATTAAGTTGTACACATTAAACAGGTGCAGTGTTTTACATGTCACATTTTTTTTGTGTGTGTGTGGTACGCAGGCCTCTCACTGTTGTGGCCTCTCCCGTTGTGGAGCACAGGCTCTGGACGTGCAGGGTCAGCAGCCATGGCTCACGGGCCCAGCCGCTCCGTGGCATGTGGGATCTTCCCGAACCGGGGCACGAACCCATGTCCGCTGCATCGGCAGGCAGACTCTCAACCACTGTACCACCAGGGAAGCCCCATGTCGCATTATTACTATTTTTTTTAATTCCCTTGCTCCCAGGAAAAGACTGATTATTCTGTAGTCATAATAACCAGATGTTTTAAAAATTTGAGGTACAGTTACTTTACAATGTTGTGTTAGTTTCTGCTGTACAGTGAAGTGAATCCAAAAAAGAGTGGATATACATATACAGTTTTTGTTTTAATTGAACTTTGTTTAATTGATTTTAATCAATTAGTGCTTTGAACCAGAAGTACTTCTAAAAGTCAACCTCTCAGCCATAGCCACATACTTTTGAACATGAGCCAATTAGTTAAAACCTCATTGTGAACAGTTCAACAGTCTCACCTGAATAACCATAGGTGACATTAACTGACACTCCACTCTGAAAGACCACCAATCTCTGAACTTGTTTCTCTGAACTCTATATTTCATTGGATCCTCACTTTGCACAGAAAGACTGTCTACAAAAAGGTATAATTCCCTCTTGCTTAAGTATGTGGTGCATTTCAGTCTTACTTTCCTAAGTTGCTATTGCCTCATTCTCTCTTACCTTTCAATGATACAATTTATTGAGTACACTTAAGATTTCTGCACTTTTGTATGTATATTTTAATAAAACTTTGTTAGACTAAGACAACCACTTTAAGCTTCTGAGATCTAGCCATGGATACTTTAGGAACTCACTGTAAGAAACACCTTAGCTTGGTCCCAAAACACCAGAAGACTTCTGGTAACAAAGGATGAAGTCAGAGATAACATTGGTTTGATATATTCTGCCAATATATTTTCTGTTAACTAAAACTTACAGAAGCTCATACAGCAGGTTTGTTAACAGCTGAAAGTAGTTTAAAAAGTTATAAAACAACAACATTGTTAAAACATAATAATAAAGTTAATCTTCCTTATTTTGTGTCAGTTTCATTGGTTTCATGGTTTCGGTGGCTATATAAATAGACAAAATCATAAATAGACACTAAATGTCCTAAACAAAACTGATAAATGATTACAAACACAGGGTCTTATTTATGCCATTTCTTACTGAATGTTGTCAAAATACTTCCAGTTGTCCAAACTGGAAAACTATAAACAGAATGACAATCCTAATCTTCCTCTCACAAATTACATCCTAATAACCTATGTCTTTATAAATGTAAATCATAAATGTCTCCTAAGTCTTTTATTTTTAATTATATTGCCACCACCCACAATTGAATTTACCATTATTTCACACCAAAAATACAGCCACAATCTTCCTATTTCCAGTCTTTTCTTCCAGATAGAACCATTTTAGTCAAAACACTGATTATTTACATTGCAGTCAGTGTTTTAGTGAATCTGACACATCACTCTCCTGCTTAGAACCCATCTTTATTTTATCCTTTGGATAAAGTAAAAATTTATTTAGTAGAACACGGAAGCATGATGCATGGTTGCCAGAGGTGGGGAGTGGGGGTGGATGAATGGGTGAAGGGGGTCAAAAGGTACAAATATCCAGTATTAATATAAATAAGTTATGGGAATGAAATGTACAGCATAGTGGCTATAATTAATAATACTGTATTACACATTTGAAAGTTACTAAGAAAATAGCTCTTACAAGTTCTCATTACAAGGAAAAATATTTTTTGTTACTGTGTACAGTGTTGGATGTTAACTAGACATTGTAGGGATCGTTTCACAATATATACAAATACTGAATCACTAAGTTGTACACATGAAACTAATATAATGTCAATGATACCACAGAATAAAAAAGAAATAAATGTGTGGTGCTGTATCTCTCTCTTTTCCCATATAAAGCAAGATCCTTTGAATATAATAACCTTGTTTAATTCCCTTCTACCATATATGCCATCTTTGTCATGTGCTTTAATAATATACATTCTTTAACTCTTTGTCAAATGAATCAAACTATTATTTGATTCGTATGATAGTCATTTAGATTTGTTAATGCACTTATATTTGTTATTTTTTTCTTGTTATATTACAGAACTTTATTTTATATTTATATTTGAAAAATAGCTTGCAAGTATGTCAGTCTGCTAGGTTGTCATGATAAAACACCACAGACTAGGTGGCTTAAACAATAGAAATTTATTTCTCACTATTCTGGAGATAAAATCCAAGATCAAGATTTCAGCTGGTTTGATTTATCCTGAGGTCTCTCTCCTTGGCTTTCAAATGTTTATTTTCTCTCTATGTCTTCCCTTGGTCTTTCCTTTGTGCAAACAAATTCTGATATTCTCCCTCTTCTTATAAAGACATGAGTTATATTGAAATAAGACTAAACCCTATGACCTCTTTTAAACTTAATTATCTTGTTAAAGACCTTATATCCAAATTCAGTGACATTCAAGGGTACTGGGCATTAGAGCTTCAACATATGAACTTGGGGGGGACATAATTCAGTCCACAAAATTATTGACAATTTCTACCAATTTTTATTTCTTTATTTATATTCTGAAAAATCTTTATTTCAGCTTCATTTTTGAGGGGACATTCCCCTTCTCTACCACTGAGGACAGAATTCTAGGTTGCCATTCATTTTCATTCTGCTATCCTAAGGTATCATGTCACTGAATTCTGTCTTCCTTTTTGTTCATTTGTTTGCTTAGATTTTATTTTTCTTTTGAGAAGTTGGCAATAGTCCTCTGTGTTGCTTACTTCAAGATAATGCCTTTCAGTTTCTTCATTTTTATCTCCTTCTCTTTGGTTTTTAGCTATTTAATTATATTGTGGAAGTATGTAATTATCCTTGTATGGGGTTCCTAGAACTTTTTGAAACTCAGTCTTAATGACTTTTTATCATTTTGGAGGAATTTTAGTATATGTCTCTTCAAATATGTCAAGCATCCTATTTGTTTCTCTTTTCATCCTTAGGATTCAGTTTTACATATATTATACCTTCAATTTATCCCTTATGTCTCTTATCCTCTTTTGTTTTTTTCAAACTTTTTGTGTCTTAGTGTATCTTTCTTTTTATATGTAAGCTTGAGAATGTTCCAGTTCTCAAATCCTCTCTTCAACTATGTGTAATATGCTGTTAAAATTATTCATTAAGTTTTTAAATTTTATATTATTGCTTTTTCACTTCTGGAATTTTACTTGGCTTTATTTTGAAATGATTGTGTTAAAAACTGCAATTTCATCGTTTGTTTTTAATTGTTCTCTTTGTACTCTTCCCCAGATTTTCCTCTTTTGAGGCATTCGTTTGAGTTAATGGAGTATTTTTTTGTATATATATTTTAATATTTATTGAAATATAGTTTATATACAATGTTGTGTTAGTACCTGGTATACAGCAAAGTGATTCAGCTATACATACATACATACATGTATATATATACACACACACATACATATATATATATATATTCTTTTTTAACATTCTATTTCATTATAGGTTATTACAAGATATTGAGTATACTTCCCTGTGCTATACAGTAGGTCCTTGTTAGTTATCTATTTTGTATATAGTGATGTGTATATTTCAATCCCAAACTCCTAATTTATCCCTCCAATAACTCCCCCTTTGGTAACCATAAGTTTGTTTTTTTATGTCTGTGGGTCTATTCTGTTTTGTAAGTAAGTACATTCATATCATACATTTTTAGACTCCACATATAAGCAATAACACATGATATTTATCGTTCTTCCACTGTGTGGCTTACTTCACTTAGTATGATAATCTTTACGTCCATCCATGTTGCTGCAAATGTCAGTATTTCATTCTTTTTTCATGTCTGAGTAATATTCCATTGTATATATGTACCATACCTTCTTTATCCATTCCTCTGGTGATGGACATTTAGGTTGCTTCCATGTCCTGGCTATTGTAAATAGTGCTGCAGTGAATACTGGGGTGCATGTGTCTTTTTGAATTATGGTTTTCTCTGGGTATATGCCCAGTAGTGGGATTGCTGGGTCACATTGTAGTTCTATTTTCAGTTTTTAAGGAACCTTCATATTGTTCTCTGTAGTAGCTGTATCGATTTACATTCCCACCGACAGTGCAAGATGGTTCCCTTTTCTCCACACCCTTTCCAGAATTTATTGTTCATAGAATTTTTAATGATGGCCATTCTAACTGGGGTGAGGTGATACATCATTGCAGTTTTGATTTGCATTTGCCTAATGATATTGAGCATCTTTCCATGTGTTTGTTGTCCACCTGTCTATTTTCTTTGGAGAAGTGTCTAGTTAGGTCTTCCACCCATTGTTTGGGTGGTTTGGGTTTTTCTGATGCTGAGCTGCATGAGCTCTTTGTATATTTTGGAAAATAGTCCTTCATCAGTTGCTTCATTTGCAAATATTTTCTCCTGTTCTGAGGGTTGCTGTTTCATCTTGTTTATGGTTTCCTTTGCTGTGCAAAAGCTTTTAAGTCTAATTAGCTCTCTTTTTTTTTTTTTAATTTTCGTTAATCTAAGAGGTGAGTCAAAAAATATCTTGTTGTGATTTATGTCAAAGTGTGTTCTGCCTATGTTCTCCTCTAAGACTTTCATAGTTTCTGGCCTTACATTCAGATCTTTAATCCATTTTGAGTTTACTTTTGTGTATGGTGTTAGGGAGTGTCCTAATTTTATTCTTTTACATGCAGGTGTCCAGTTTTCCCAGCACCACTTACTGAAGAGAGTATCTTTTCTCCACTGTATATTCTTGCCTCCTTGGTTATAAATTAAGTGACTGGGTTTATCTCTGGGCTTTCTATCCCATTCCATTGGTCAATATTTCTGTGTTTGTGCCAGTACCATACTGTCTTCATTACTGTAGATTTGTAGTATAGTTTGAAGTCAGGGAACCTGATTCCTTCATCTCTGTTCTTCTGTCTCAGGATTGCTTTTGCTATTCAGGGTCTTTTGTGCTTCCATACAAATTGCAAAATTTTCTGTTCTAATTGTGTGAAAAATGCCATTGGTAATTTGATAGGGATTGCATTGAACCTGTAGATTGCTTTTGGTGCTATAGACATTTTCACAATACTAATCCTTCCAATCCAAGAACATGGTATATCTTTCCATCTTTTTGTGTCCTCTTTGATTTCTTTCATCAGTATCTTATAGTTTTGTGTAAAGATCTTTTGCTTCCTTAGGTAGGTTTATTCCTAGGTATTTTATTATATTTTTGCAATGGTAAGTGGTCTTTGATTTTTAATGTATAGGAATGCAACTGATTTCTGTGTATTAATTTTGTATCCTACAACTTTACTGAATTCATTCATGAGTTCTAGTAGTTTTCTGGTAGCATCTTTAGGATTTTCTACATAGAGTATCATATTGTATGCAAATATTTTGAAGTAGGTTCCCTCTAACCCCACTTTCTTTTTTGTTTTGTTTTGTTGTTTTTGCGGTATGCAGGCCTCTCACTGTTGTGGCCTCTCCCATTGTGGAGCACAGGCTCCGGACGCGCAGGCCCAGCAGCCATGGCTCATGGGCCCAGCCGCTCTGCGGCATGTGTGATCTTCCTGGACTGGGGCACGAACCTGTGTCCCCTGCATCGGCAGGTGGACTCTCAACCACTGCACCACTAGGGAAGCCCCTAAGCCCACTTTCTGGAGAGTTTTTTTTTATTATCATAAATTGGTGTAGAATTTTGTCAAAAGCTTTTTCTGCACCTATTGAGATGGTGTTTTGGTTTTTATTCTTCAATTTATTAATATGGTGTATCACTCTGATTGACTTGTGAATATTGAAAACTCCTTGCATCCCTGAGATAAACCCCACTGGATCCTTTTAATATACTGTTGGATTCAGTTTGCTAGTATTTTGTTGAGGAATTTTGCACCTATGTTCATCAGTGATATTGGCCTGCAATTTTCTTTTTTTGTGGTATCTTTGTCTGGTTTTGGTATCAGGGTGATAGCAGCCTTATAGTATGCGTTTAGGAGTATTCCTTTCTTGACAATGTTTTGAAATAGTTTCATAAGGATATGTCTTAATTCCTCTCTCAGTGTTTGATAGAATTCACCTGTGAAGTCATCTAGTCCTGAACTTTTGTTTTTTGAGAGTATTTTAATCACAGATTCAATTTCAGTACTTGTAATTTGTCTCTTCATATTTTCTATTTCTTCTTAGTCCAGTCTTGGGAAATTGTACCTTTCTCAGAATTTGTCCAATTATTCTGTCCAGTTTATTGGCACATAGTTGCGTGTAGTAGTCTTTTATGGTCCTTTGTGTTTCTGTTGTGTAGGTTGTAACTTCTCCTTTTTCAATTCTAATTTTGTTGATTTGGGTCCTCTCCCTTTTTGTCTTGATGTGTCTGCCTAAGTGTTTATCAATTTTGATTATCTTTTCAAAAATCCAAATTTTAGTATTCTTTTCTATTGTTTTCTTATCTCTGTTTTATTTATTTCTGCTCTGATCTTTATTTCCTTCTACTAATTTTAGGTTTTCTTTGTTCTTCTTTCTCTTGTTGCTTTAGGTGTATGGTTTGCTTGTTTATTTGAGATTTTTCTTGTTTCTTGAGGTAAGCTTGTATTGGTATAAAGGTCCCTCACAGAACTGCTTTTGCTGCACCCCATAGGTTTTGGATTGTTGTGGGTTCATTTTCAATTGTTTCTAGGTAGTTTTTGATTTTCACTTTGCCTTCTTCAGTGATCAATTTGTTGTTTTATAACGTATTATTTAGTCTCCACCTGTTTTTGTCTTTTGCAGTTTTATCTTGTAGTTGATTTCTAATGTCACATTGCTGTGATTTGAAAGGTGCTTGATATGATTTCAGTTTTCTGAAATTTATCAAGGCTTGTTTTGTGGCCCAGCATGTGATCTATCCTCGAGAATGTTCCATGTACACTTGAGAAGAAAGTGTATTCTGTTGCTTTCAAATGGAATTTCCTATAAATATCAATTAAATCTATCTGATCTAATGTGTCATTTAGGCCTATTTTTTATTTTATTTTATGGATTTTCTGTCTGGATCATCTGTCCATTGATGTAAAGGGGGAGTTAAATTTCTCCACTTATTGTGTTACTGTTAATTTCTCCCTTTATGTCTGTTAATATTATCATTATTTATTTAGGTGGTACTATATTGGGTGCATATATATTTACAATTTTTATATCTTCTTCTTGGATTGATCCCTTGATCATTATGTAGTGTCCTTCTTTGGCTCTTGTAACAGCCTTTATTTCAAAGTCTATTTTGTCTGGTGTGAGTGTTGCTATTGCAGCTTTCTTTTGACTTCCATTTGCATGGAATACCTTTTTCCATCCCCTCACTTTCTGTCTATATGTGTCTTTAGATCTGAAGTGAGTCTCTTGTAGTCAGCATATGTATGGGTCTTGTTTTGTATCCATTCAGCCAGTCTATATCTTTTGGTTGGAGCATTTAAACCTTTTACATATAAGTTAATTATCAATATATATGTTCTTACTGCCATTTTGTTAATTGTTTTGCATTTGTTTTAGTAGGTCTTTTTTCTTCCCTTCTTTGCTTCTCTTCTCTTGTGATTTGATGACTTTATTGTTGTGTTTGGATCATTTTTTCTTTTTTGTGTGTGTATATCTATTGCAGACTTTTGGTTTGTGGTGACCATGAGGTTTTGATATAGCTGTCCCTATATACACAAGATTGTTTTAAGTTGCTGGTCTCTTAATTTCAAATTCATTTCAAATGTCCTGCATTTGTACTCTTCTTCTCTCATGATTATTAGTTTAGATATCATATCTGTGTCTGGACGATTTTCTACCTTTACTGTATGTTTGCATTTACTAATGAGATTTTCCATTTCATAATTTTCTTGTTTCTACTGTGACCTTTTCTTTTCCTCCTAGAGAAGTTCCTCTATCTTTTGTTGTAAAGCTGGTATAGTTGTGCTGAATTTTCTTATATTTTGCTTGTCTATAAAGCTTTGGATTTCTCCATTGAATCTGATGAGAGCCTTGCTGGGTAGAGTATTCTTAGTTGTAGGTTTTTCCCTTTCATCAAAAAGGACTGGGCTGCAGAGTTTCTGCTAAAAAATCAGCTGATTGACTTATCGGGGTTCCCTTGCATGTAATTTTTTGCTTTGCCCTCATTCCTTTTAAAATTTTCTCTTTGTCTTTAATTTTTGTCAATTTAATTACTATGTGTCTCAGCATGTTCCTCTTTGAGTTTATCCTGTGTGGGACTCTCTGTGCTTCCTGGATTTGGGTGAGTGCTTTCTTTCCCATATTAGGGAAGTTTTCAGCTATTACCTCTTCAAATATCTTTTCAGGTCATTTTTCTCTCTCTTCTCCTTTTGAGACTCCTATAATGCAAATGTTGGTGCATTTGACTTTGCCCTAGAGGTCTCTTAACATGTTCATTTCTTTTCATTTTTTTTTTTCTTTATTCTGTTCCATGACAGTGATTTCCACTACTCTGTCTTCCAGCACACTTACCTGGTTTTCTGCCTCATTTATTCTGCTATTTATTCCTTCTAGTGTATTTTTCATTTTAGTTATTGTACTGTTGAACTCTGTTTGTTCTTTATAACTACTAGCTCTTTGTTAAATATTTCTTGTATCTTCTTGGTCTGTGCCTCCATTCTTTTTTGAGAATTTGGGTCATTTTTACTGTCATTATTCTGAATCCTTTTTTGGGTAGATTGTCTATCTCCATTTCAATTAGCTGTTCTGGGGTTTTATTTTATTCCTTCACCTGGAACATATTCCTCTGTTGTCTCATTTTGTCTAAACTTCTATTTGTATTTTTTTATATATGGAAGATTAGTTATGTTTCTTGACCTTGGAGAAGTGGTCCTTTGTAGAGGATGTTCTGTGTGTCCCAGCAGTACACTACCTTCTTTTCACCCAATGGCCAGTTGGTCTCAGGGTAGGTTCTGAGCTGTGTTGCTGGTTTAGTCCCATAGGCTGTGGAACTATACATTTCTTGCTTCTGATGTCTAGATGCTGGTCTAGAGGCTTGTGCAGGCTTCCTTCTGGGGGAGGCTGATGTCTTTCCACTGGTGGTTGGAGTTATGTCTTGACCCTCTTGTGGTCAGGGCTGTGTCATGAGACATGTCTAGAGGTTGCTGTGGGCTCAGGAAGCCTTTAGCTAGTCTGCCTGTTGATGGGTAGGACCATGTTCCTACCCTGTTGCTTATTTGGTCTGAGGTGTCCCAGCACTGGAGCCTACAGGTTGTTACATGTGACCAGGTCTTGGTGGTAATGTCCCAAGCAAGATGTCAGCCTTCACATGAGTACTCCTGGATAAGTTTACCACCAGCTTTTATGTTCCAAGAGAGAGCCACAGCCACCCCCACCTCCCCAGAATACCCTCCAAGACAATTAGGTAGGTCTGGCCCAGGCTCCTATAAAGTCACTGCTTTTGCTCTGGGTCCTGGTTCCAAAAGTGGAGTCTCTATTTCTCCCAGTCCTGTGGAGCTCCTGTGATCAAGACTCACTGGCCTTCAAAGCCAAATGCTTTCGGGCTTCCTCCTCCTGGTGCCAGACCCCTAGGCTGGGGAGCCTGTCATTTAGCTCAGAACTCTCACTCCCATAGGAGAATGTCTGGGATATAATTCTCCAGTTTGTTGGTTACTCAACCATGGGTTCTGGGATTTGATTATATTGCAAGTGCACCCCTCCTACCATCTCATTGTGATCTCTTCTTTGTCTTTAAACATAGAATATATATTTTTGGTAGGTTCCCATCTTTTTTATTGATGGTTGTTCAGTAGTTAGTTATAATTTAGTGTTCTTATGAGAGGAGGTGAGCTCAAGGTCTTCTCCTCCGCAATCTTGTATTCTCTTCTTCATACATTTTGTTGAGATGTCATTTCACCTCAGTATTTACTTAATGTGTGTAAGTGAGGGGGGTGAAATGTAGAGTATACATCTTGAATTGATCACAAAATAACATCAAGTAATCTTTCATTCCCTATATATAGTATAAGAATTCTACAAAAATATGCTTCCATTTCCCCTCTCCTAGCCTTTATGCAACCTTTGTCAAACATTTATACAGATGTTTTAAACTTTACCACACATTATTATTTTTGATTAAAGCATTTAATTACTTTGTAGAATCACTTTCAAATAATTTATTGTATAAGTATGGCAATTTTAATTTGGAATCATATTTTGTTTAAAGTAGGTAAAATAAAATTTCTTATGAGCAGAATAAGATTTAAGTATTATAATCACTGCTATTTTGCTTTTATGTTATATAATTACATTAAATAATATAGTAATTAATCTTAGAGTATTGCTAAAATTCTATTAGTCACCTAAAAGATTGATGGTACATTTAAAAATGTGGTTGTTTTAATTTTGCTACAGGGGTAAGTCAACTTAAATTTAATAACAATATCCTCATTGACTATTTTTTTTTTGTTAGTTTCAAATGGTCAAGGGGCACAAACTTTTACTTATAAGATGAATAATTTCTGGGGATCTAATAGAGAGCCTGGTGACTATAGTTAATAATACTGTACTGTATACCTGAAATTTGCTAAAAGACTAGATCTTAAGTGTTCTCACCACACACACACATAAAATATTAACTATGTGATGTGATGGATATGTTAATTAACTTGATTGGGGTAAACATTTCACAATGTATATGTATTTTAAATAATCACACTGTATACCTTAAAAATAAATTTAGAATTTCAAAAATACTCTCTGTATAGAGTAAATTACAAATGAAACTTCTGTTCTGTGTCAAAGATAATTTTACGAATCAATCAATTGTTATTTATAACATAGCAGTTTTCTTCCCACAGTCTAAATTTTTTAAAGAATTGGGTACACAACTATGCCAAATTTGTCCAATATTCCAGGTTGAGTTTTAGTAGCTACTGTTTTTTATAAGTAATGTTTTATAATGTTAATTATAAATTTTAAAACAATAATTTATAAAATATAAAACAAAGGAGATAAAAAACAAAAAAATTGGAAGTTTATTCTTTTACTTATGGTCGTGTTTTCCTTTCCTTTTAATATTTTACCAAAAATACCCCCAAAATAGTATATGCATTGTATATCATTCCCTCTTCACTCTTATATTTCATTTTCCTTAAGTGTAAAGTACTCTGATATCCTAACTCTGCCACAAATAGCAGTAGCATAATAATAATAGCAATAATTATTATTATTATCATAAACAATGAATTAATAGGCCTCTAACAAATAGATTGGAACACATATATTAAAAAAAATCACAAATTACCATTTCATTCAATTTCAGGAAAATAAAGTGCAATAAAATTCTAATACTAATAAAATTCTAATTCTAATATATATATATATATATATTCTTTATCAGATTTTTTCCTTATAGGTTATTATAAAATACTGATTGCATTTCTCTGTGCTATATAGTTGGCCCTTTTTTTAATCTGTTTTTTGTATCATAGTGTGTATATGTTTATCCCAAACTCCTAATTTATCCCTCCTCCCCTCCCCTTTCCCCTTTATTAACCTTAATTTTGTTTTCTATGTCTGTGGGTCTATTTCTGTTTTCTTAATAAGTTCATCTGTATCTTAGTAGTTACTGTTATAGTTTAAAATTAAACCACTAATCTTAAAATTTATACCCAGGTGTGAAATAAACAATTTCAGAAACATGGTTCTAGTACAAAACTTTTAATTAGTTAACCAAAATCATAGCTTCAAATCTGCAAACATATTTGGCTTCAGAGACAGAAAGAGAAATACCATTAGCTCCTTTCCATACTCTCTCTTCAGTACACATCATCCCCACATCTTATTCAAAATCATTATTTCTTGTTCTATCATTGAGAAATGAATTATGTAAAGAATGGCAAAATGTCTTTACCAATGAAGATTAATACAACACCAAGATAAGCAGAAAACTAACATGTTGCTGAAAGGATTTTGGTAGTGTATAATGGAAATTTAACTGGGTAGCTTGAAAATCTCCTTTCAGAATGTTGATTTTCATATATATGAAACAAATTTGTTGCTATATAGAGCATATTGATTGCTATATTGCATAGAAGAACTATAGGTATGAAATTATTAGACATTAAAACAACAAGACCAGATACAGATACTATGTTTATCATTGTCTAAGCATCCCTGAAACCAGAGAATGATTGAGAATATTTAAGGATGACTAAGAATGTTTAAAGGTTTTAAGAATGATTGTGTGTTTCGTGATTAAGAATATTTAAAATTAATTAAGAATGATTAAGAATTAAGGAGAAAAAAGATTAATTGTTATCTAACTTAAAAAGTCACTTGTATTAAGAAAGGGTTCAAAAATAACTTTAAAGTAATACAGTAATTATATTTTAGTATACCTACTAAGAAGTCACTGGAGATAGTATGAGGGGGCATATTTACAATGAAACCCATTCTATGGGTGAAGGAAAACAAAGATGGAGACAATAAAAATGTTACTCAATTTTATAGACACATTTCAGCATAATTAAGACAATGAATGTTTAATAATTAATGTTTGTATATAATGTTATTAAGGCAAATTTAACCAGCTGAAAACTTTCACAGGTTTGCATCTTTTATTGACCAACATAAGGTTAAATTTAAGTCAAATTTAAAATGTGAAATTAGTCTAAGCTAGCTAAGATTCACTCTTTCCCTCAGGGCACAGAAATGTAATTACAAATATGCTGTTATCTCAAAACTGTTAATAGAGTGAATTTTGACTATATTATACTAGATTGTTTCACTATCATTTTACATTAAATTAAGTGTTGGTGGTATGCCCAGTTCTATGCTGAAGCATTAATACTAAAAGGAATTGTTCTTTCCCTACAGAGACTTACAATTGGCAAGATAGTTTGTCTAAACTGGGAAAAAGAGAATAGTAGAGAACAAAGTGCCAAGTTCCAGGTTAATTTCCAAGACTGCATTTCTCAAATACTTTATTCTTTCATAATCACTTCACGTATTTATAGTTTTGAAACTTTTGATAATCCAATAAAGCAAGTTATGTGATATAATTAAATGAATTATATGATATGTTATAAAGACCTGAAATTCTTAGAGATAGCATGAGGAGAAAGATTATGTGATGAATCCCACCATAAAGAATCCTAAAAGCTAAGAATAGAGATGATTTAGAAAATCATAGCATGATGTTTTGACTCCATGGGTTTTTTTTTTTTCTTTTCTTTTTTTTTAAGAAGATGTTGGGGGTAGGAGTTTATTAATTAATTTATTTAGTTTTGCTGTGTTGGGTCTTCGTTTCTGTGCAAAGGCTTTCTCTAGTTGTGGCAAGCGGGGGCCACTCTTCATCACGGTGTGCGGGCCTCTCACTATTGCAACCTCTCTTGTTGCGGAGCACAAGCTCCAGACGCGCAGGCTCAGTAGTTGTGGCTCACGGGCCTAGCTGCTCCGTGGCATGTGGGATCCTCCCAGGCCAGGGCTCAAACCCGTGTCCCCTTGCATTAGCAGGCAGATTCTCAACCACTGCGCCACCAGGGAAGCCCGACCCTGTGGGTTTTTTAAGGAAGGTGTAGGATTGTTTTGGCAGTAATAATTTGAGTCCTGCCTCTTCTGAAAATTAGGCTATTAGGTTACTGTAGTAGTTTACCATATTGATATAGTAGTAGTTTTCCCTTATTAGAGTTTAGATTACATATAAGATTTTATATTGTGGTAATAAAATTTTATTTTAAACATTTGTCATTTTCAAAATGTAGTTCAAAAAAAACTTATAATTAAATGTGGGTATATAAAACTATACTTTAGGGCTTTATTTTGATATTTCTTAAAAGTGATTTGATTTGAGTTGAATAAAAATTATTTTATAGCCATACAGAAAGACATGTTTTGTGTATATATATATATATATATATATATCATACCATATGTCTCATTTTCATATAAAATATAATTTGGAAAATAAAATGATTATTTAAAAATATAATTTTCTTCAGAGAATAGCATAGGAATTAATCTAATGTAAAGTTGTCTATTTCTAATCCCTATTGCATCTAATGACTTTTCAAGCATGGACTTAATACTGACATTCCTGTAAAAAATTAGAAGTGCAAATTTTCCTTTAATCATTTATTGTTAATTTGTATTCATATTCTAATTTTTGTTTGTGTGATACACATTCAAAATACACCAAATATGGTTGGACAATTCAAATTCTAGGCTTCCAATATCTTTGCTGATGACAGACCATAACCAGACTTATCATTGTGATCATTTTGAAATGCATAGACATATAGAATCATTATGGTTTGTACCAGGGATCAACATAGTGTTGTAAGCCAATTATACTTCAAAAGTAAACTCATATTAAAAGAGATCAGATTTGTGATTACCAAAGGCAGGAGGTGGGGAAAGGTGAATTGGGTGAAAGCATTCAAAATGCACAAGTTTCCAGTTATAAGATCAATAAGAACTAGGGATACAATGTACAGCATAAGAAATAGAATTAAAACTGGGATATGTTATACACAAAAGTTTTTAAGAGAGTAAACACTAAGAGTTCTCATCACAAGGAAAAATAAATATTTTTTAAAATTTCTTCAACTTTGTACCTATATGAGATGATGGATATTCACTAAACTTGTTGTGGTAGTCATTTCATGATGTATATAAATCAAATCAGTATGCTGTACACCTTAAATTGTGATATACAGTGCTATGTGTCAATTATATCTCAATATAACTGAAGAAAAAATTCTATGCTTACAAACTCACATATTAGAAGGTCTCTTCTTTATATTTGGTCACTGTCCAGGGCAGAAGCTGCTTAGACAGTATTTAATACCCCTGCCCAGAGCTCCATTCTAGTTCCATCTGCATTACTTTGATTTGTTTGGGCCAAGGACCTAAACGTTTGGTAGGGTCATGAGAGTACTTTTTGAATATACTAGATTTTAGTTACTTGCAGAACAGTCCATTGGATATATTAGCTTCTAATTCAGAAGAGAATTCACAGTTGAAAAAAGGGATATGGGAATTATTTATCAGCATTAGGCAATAGTTTAATAAATTGTAGAAGTTCAGAAATCACAGACAATGACTTAAGAAAATAGAAGAAAACTAGGTTCAGAAAAAAAATTTACAGAAAAAAAATTTACAGACATGCTTAACTGAATAATATAATTAAATAAAAGATTTAACTCAGTAGCAGTACTAAGAGTTACAAGAAAGATGTGTAAATATGTTTGCTTCTGTTGGAATTATCTCATTCAGTAGGACTTTTATAGTTAAATCAGTAACATTAAAAGTAACAGGAAAGGGCTTCCCTGGTGGCGCAGTTGTTGAGAGTCCGCCTGCTGATGCAGGGGACACGGGATCATGTCCCGGTCTGGGCAGATCCCACATGCCGCAGAGCGGCTAGGCCCGTGAGCCATGGCCACTGAGCCTGTGTGTCCGGAGTCTGTGCTCTGCAACGGGAGAGGCCACAACAGTGAGAGGCCCATGTACCATAAATAAATAAATAAATAAATAAATAAATAAATAAAAGTAACAGGAAAAATACAATCCTACTTAAATCAGACTATTTTTACTTGGAAAAGCTAATAATAGAGAGATCACCTGAAATCAAACTGATAAAAACATAAAATAAATAGTATAAAATAACCCCAGGCTTGAATTTCAACCTACAACTTACTAGTTATATGTACATTTGTTGATAAGATTTGTTTGTTTTAACAATTCTGACCCTTTTAACTGTAAATGAGGGTAATAATGCCTATCTCATAAGATACTCTTTTTTTTTTTTTTTGCGGTACGCGGGCCTCTCACTGTTGTGGCCTCTCCCATTGTGGAGCACAGGCTCCGGAAGTGCAGGCTCAGCGGCCTTGGTTCACAGTCCCAGCCGCTCCATGGCACATGGGATCTTATGGGATCTTCCTGGACCGGGGAACGAACCCGTGTCCCCTGAATTGGCAGGTGGACTCTCAACCACTGCGCCACCAGGGAAGCCCTCTCATAAGATATTCTGAAGACTAAAAGAAATACTCAATAAAAGTTACTTCCATTAGATCCAGATTCACTATCAGATTGTTTTTCTTTTACTCCTTAATGAGAGAATATACATTTAAAAAGAAATAAGTATTTATATTTTACCCTAATTCCTTTAGATTGAGGTTGTAGCCTCAAAGGTTGATTGAACTTTTTCTGTAAAGTAAAGGGCCACATAGTAAATATTTTTGGCTTTGTGGGCCATGTAATCTCAGCCATAGCTAATCATTTCTGTCATTGTCATACAAAAGGAGCCATAGGCAATAAATAAAGGAATGAGTATGACTGTGTTGCATTGAGCTTTATTTACAAAAAAAAAAAAAGAAGGCTGCAAACCACATTTAGTCCATAGCATTGTTTGCTTATCCCTGGTATAGATGATTACATTTAGTGTTAGACATAAACCATGAGAAACAATTGAAGATAAGCCATCATTTTCATATACACATAAAGACATGTTGGAATTTAACCAGGGAAATGCAAATCAAAACCACAATGAGATATCATCTCGCACCAGTCAAAATGACTTTCATCAAAAAGAACACAAATAACACATGTTGGTGAAAGATGTGAAGTAAAGGGAACCTTAGTACACTGTTGGTGGGAATGTAAATTGGTGCAGCCACTGTGGAAAATAGTATGGAGGTTTCTCAGAAGACTAAAAATAGAAATACCACATGACCCAGCAATTCCACTCCTGGGTATATATCTGAAAAACAAAAACACTAATTTGAAAACATACATGAACCCCAATGTTCATAGCACCATTATTTACAATTGCCAAGATATGGAAGCAACCTAAGTGTCTCTCAACAGATGAATGCATAAACAAGATATATAAATATAAATATGTATATATATATATATATATATATATACACACACACACAATGGAATACTACTTAGCCATAAAAATAATAAAATATTGACATTTGCAGCAATATGGATGGACTTGGAGGGCATTATGTTAAGTGAAATAAGTCAGAGAGAGAAAGACAAATACTGTATATTACTTATATATAGAATCTAAAAAATACAACAAACTCATGAATAAAATAAAAAATGCACACTCACAAGTATAGAGAACAATCTAGTGCTTACCAATGGGGAGAGGGAAGGGAGCAGGGGAAATATAGGGGGAGAGAAGAAAAGGGTTATTATGGGATTGTATGAAATTATGTGTTCACATGTGTTCATGTAAAGCGCTATATAATTTTAAAAATCTTTCATTCAATAAAAAAAGACAAAAAAACTAGCACAGGAAAAATTAACCAATATTTTCATTGCCAAGGTTGGTATTAATTAATATCTATGTAAATAGTCTTAATACTGATGACATAGAAAAATGTGTAGACAGTAGAGTTTTCCAGTTGTCATATTGGAAGGGTGAATAAAATTGATCTTCCAACATCTTCTTCTGCTTAATTATGATGCTCGTTATTGTGTCTACACTTGTTGGAATAATGGTTTTTCATTTAGAGTTGCACAATAATATTCAAAATTTATCCAGTAAATTTGGAACCTGCATAGTTCAGACACTTTATTATACATTCTTAATTAATATATCTTCAGAAAAGCTAAACCAAACTTGATAACAGAGTTTTCTACAACTACAAACTAAACAAACCAACAAAACAAAATTTAAAAATAAAAAAACATAACTTTTCACTGGGTAAGCATTATTTTGCTTGTATAACACTTAAGTTTAAATATTTCCTAAGTCCTGAAATTTTTACTCTCTTATTATCACCTATATTTTTTGTCTCCTTCGACATTTTATGATAGCTTAATTCTTATTACTTCTCAAATTTTTATTCTTAGCTCCTTAACCACCCAGAGGTCTTCAGTTTTATATGTTCATCTGTTCATGGGTTTTTGTGTGTGTGTCTATCCTTTATGTCAAACTGATTATATACAAATTAAAAGTCTAAAACAAATGAACAAAAAACAAAGCAGAATCTTATAATTTTCTTAAAGCAGATAAGATTTCCTTTCCTTATTCCTACTAATGGCATTGACACTCCTGAAATTGTATTGATATGAAATCTTTATGGTATACAGTATTGGTTGACTGATATGATGTCAGTTCTCAATCCAATTCTTCTAAGACATTTTTCAATTATCCATATCTGTGTAACAGAGATCTATTCATTGGGGCATATATTGCATGTAGTGAGAATTTTAGATAATTCTATTTGTCTTTTCTTTTTTTCTTCCTCTGAGAAGGTATGATAGCTTGAGGGCAGAAACTATCCAGTGAACAAGTAGAAAAGGCCATATGAAGAATAAAAATGGGCTCAAATATAATTGAGCCTCTAAAGACCAAACCAATCCTGTATCTGCTTAAGCTACTGTATATAGGTTTCACTCAGTGTTCAGTGAAAGCACCCTGTCTTTTATTTTTTCCAACTCTTTAACTCCCATCTCTGTTACATGGTTGGGTTTCAAATTCTGTTGATTCTTTTCCCAGAAAAATGTTTATATTACTACTCCCAAACATTACAGTACAATTCACTTATTTAGATAAACCTTTGAATTATCCAGAGAAAATTGATATGGAAGAAAAAACAGTCCAATCTTCTATTAGTAGGATGCCCATATGCCCTAATTTTCTGGGACAGTCACAACTTACATGTGTACTTCTATAATTATTAGTAGCATTGTTTCTCAATAATGTTCATAGTTATACAATAAATTATATTGTTGCCTTATCTACTACTTATATACTTGGATAAATTTAATTAACACTCTAAATACCAGAATATTAAAAATTGGAAGGATTGCCATTTAGTGGATTCAGAAAAAACATAGTGACATTAATTGCTCATTTCTCTCAATGTTAGGCTTTTGATTTCTGGACTGGAATATTCTGCACTCAATTTGATGCATATTAAGCCATATTTCTGATTTGAATATTATTGAAAGTTGGCATTTTGTTTGTGGGAAAGCCAGGAATAAAATAATATTATTTGAAAAAGCAGAATTCATATTCCAGTGACTCACCTTCTAAATAGACCTCAGACAACATAGAATCTCCCAATTCTGCTTCTGTCATCAGAAGCAGGTATTGTTCTTCACTTTTAAATCAACATCAGATGTGAATGACTTAACAGAAACTTATTTTAGTCCTAGAACCTGCTCATTAAAAACTGAAATTTACTGAAGGTTGTCCCCCCACTGCTTTATGTTGCATAGAGAGATTTTGCTTAACTAGAGTTTAGAAAATCCTGCTGGTCAAATCAGCGATAGAATTAACCTGGCTTTTTTGAACAGCTTCCAAAGTCTTAATAATTCTCCTCAGAAACAATTTCAAACGCCGCAGTTTGAGATTTGTGTTGCCAAGTAAAGAATATGGCTCACCATCTGGATCTACAAGAATTAAGTCACTAGCCACTGCAGTCACTGACCTTTAACACACCCCAAAAGGAGCTCAGACTGGAGATGTGCTCTGGGAAAAACTGTCAAAACAGCCCTTCAATTCGTTTGATATTTTCAGGAGAAAATTTTATGAACCTAATTTCTTGCAACTTCTCATACTTAGAAAAGCACTAAAAATCATTAAGGAAGACATCTGCTCCTTGTGACTAGCAGCAACCTTCTACTGAGATGTGTGTTGATTACACAGCCCCCTTTCACCAAATCACACATATACTGACCTCCTCCCTATCCTTTAGAGCAGTTCCTCAGTGCTATCTGAGAAGTTGCCTCCCAGACAATAGTCCTCAGTAAGGCACCAAATAAAACTGAACTTACATCTTTCAAGTTGTTGTTGTTGTTTCAGTCAACAGTAGCTATGCACAATAAATCCCAGCTGTTATACAATTTTGTCTCTCTAAATCCCTAACCCTCTTTCAAGGAGAGCCCTATGGTCCATCTTTTTTTCTCATGTTAAAGCTTTACTCAAACATTTCCCCCAACCAGAATATTTTCATCTCTCATTTTTCTTTAAATCTAAATACTTAATTATCACATAACTAAAAAACTCCTTGTCCCAATAAGATCATGTGGATTTCTTTCTTCTCTGACCCTATATAGACTGGGCATCTCTGAAATATGTTTTGACACTCCAGTATTTACTATTTGATTTAATTCTCTATCATTTTGATATTTCCTATATTTGTTTCCCAAATAGTTCCTGGAGACGAATCATATATTTGCTTTATATCCTATTTCTGCCTATTATTGTAGAAAAATAAATATGTGTAGTATATTAAATGAGTAACTTGCAGTAAAACTTAAATGAACAGTTATAATATTGGCCAAATTCAATAATATGTGGACTTACAGAGACTGGCCTACTCTGTGTGGTAGCTTATACTTAAATATCATTGAGAAAAAATATTTGTTTTAGTTTTTTTTCCCAGTTTTTAAAAACTCTCTTTCTTCAGAGTATAAATCCATGTAAAATGGGACAACTGTGTTCTCTACAGTATTTGTGTCACAGGCAGTAATAAAGAATAATGAAGACATTAGCTCTTCATAAATATTTTATGATTTATTTTTGATAACTTTCTTCCATATTATGTTTCCTAAGGAGTCAGAATCAGGTTCCCTATCTAGCAGTTCCTACCTGAAAAAGGTGAGCTCATGCTGATTTTGATAACTGCTAGATCAGAAAATTAATATGCCCCTCTCACTGCTGGAGACATTGTCTGTGAGCAAAGGTTTTCCCATTTCCTGTTGTACACATAGAAGTCTCATTAAACCTGGACATTTTGCATGTGCTTCAACAAGGGTGTACCCTTTCACACTGAAAGATGAATATTCCTAAAATAAACTCCTTTTACATCTAAATTGTAACTTGCAGGAGGCCTCACTCCTGATAGGTATACAAATAAAGAAGAGGAAGACTCTCCTGTGGATAATGAGTATATAAAGGATTCCTTAGTGAATAATCACAGACTCTGTTTAAGGTAACATGCAGCTGTGCATGTATAACAATATTCTTAATAAGCTGTGCTGTTTGGAGCATGGTTTGTTGCTCTGAGTAAAAGAAATTAATCTATAAATGAAAAGTTATTATGGCACTGGCTTAAAAAGCTATAAAATAAACAATGTAATTAAATTATATATGAATTTAAGAATGTAGCATAGTCATTGGATTTGAAAAAAGATGATTCTAAGAGGGTAGGAAATACCTATAGTGATAATTATTTAACAACTATTCAGACAATATCTATTTAGAAATACAGATATGCTTTAAAAGTGATATGTAATTACTCACATTTAGGATGAGTAGGATCTGAAGATCAACCCTTTACTGAGTAACACCACACTGTAAAGTAGATTTGCCAAAACTGTGGATTAGAGATAAAAATCTGACTTGTATAAAAGAAAAGGACAAAGGGGGTGACACGCTCATCTTTCCTCTCACTCTCCTCTTGCTTAGTTTCCCACTTTGTTCTTTCCTTTTTGTCTCTGTACTCCTGCTTTTCTACATTTCTATCCATCCCTTTATATTTGACCTCTCCCCATTCACCCTCATCCTTTTCCAACCAATTACACCCCTCTGTCCCTCCTCTTTTCCTGCATTCTCACCCATTATAATCAAGGGAGTTAAAATTTTTGCATGTTGGTGAAAAATGGGAGAATGCAAAAGCTCTATGTAGCACCCCTTTCCCCGCCGTCTTCTACCATCCTCAAGGATTATTGGTAAAAAAGCAATAGGTAAATAAACACCAGAATTTTGCACAATTGACTATGTATGCTATATAATCAATTAGGCCAGAGAGAGAAGCTGGGGAAAAACATTATGGGGTTTTTGAAAAAGCAGGGACTCAAACAGAGGTGAGGGCAAACTTTAACTGAGATTTTCAGTACTAATTCATATTAAAAATAGCTGTTGAAATTAGTCCTTAACACAACTGCCTATTCCTCTCCTACTCTGTTATTTATTATTATTATTATTTTTTAAAAGTTTAGTTTCCTGAATAAGAAGTGTAGCTATGAACTCATAGAATTAAAGCAATTCAGGGAATAGGAAGCTCCACTATGCAACCTAGGTTTGTTAATTAATCCCCCCAAAATAGAGTTCTATTATAAACTTTTGAGCAGTTATAACTCATTACCATGAGCTAGTGAGGTTGATTTCAGAAGACTGGAATGTGTTACTCTTGTCCTTAGAGCAGAGAAACCTTCATCCTGATAAATGGTTCTCAAACCTAGTTGCATATCTGAATCACTTGGGGAGCTTTTAAAAACTACATGTTTTGGCCTCACCTCAAAATTGCTGAGGATGGGGTCTGGGCACAGTATATTTTAAAAGCTTCCCATGTAATTCTGGAAAACACTTCTTGATATATGACCATCTGCTATAGATAATTGGGTTAAATTGATGTTTGAAGTTCCAGGGAGGTCAGAGCCACACAATTCATTTTTCAGTAGGCAGGCAGAGAGACATAATCATTCAGTTTCCATGTGAAATATACTTGAACTCTAAATTATTGGTGTGAGATGTCAGCTACACAAGCAATGTTTGGATGCTCTTGGTCCCTATCACCATTATTTTGAATACCTATCAATCTATATTTGTAATCCTCCCTAAAAGTATTTGATCCTAAATAATGCATTTAGTGTGTGTTTAAGAAAGCTTCTCTTGACCACTGCCTTAAATTTAATAATTCAGTCTTCTTTCTGTCAGTTCTGTCTTTGGCATGGCATGTTGATGAAATATCACCCTTGTTACCTGAAAAAGATAGTCATCAGGGAAACTGTATTATTATAATGCTTTTGAGTTGTGTTCTCTCAAAAATTATCAGTGATGCTTTCTGGAGCTAATAAAGTTATCACTAATCACTAAATAATTGCATTACTATTCCCACCATCTACATTGCTACCACCACTCAAAAGTATTTTTAGTGCAACTGAAATAAACCACTACCCCTTTCTTAAGGTTTGCTATGCAGCTGTGTCAATTTAGTGTTTCATTCACTGCATAAATATCTAATTGACCCTTATAGGTGTCAGTTTCTATGCTAGATGCTTCCCAGTAACTGTTTCTGTAGGTGATAGTACTTCTAGTGTAGTTTCTGTCTTCTGGTGATAGCCACAGAAATAATATGTCAACATCACTGCCCTGTCCTAAAATTTATCCCACCCCAGAAGAGAGAATTCTTATTTCTACTTTTGTGACACATTCTATTAATTTGGTACAAAAGCAATATTGGTTTGTTATTGAAATCTTCTCACAGCTTTAAGAGTTAAAAAATTTTTTGACTGTTCTTTTTAACAGTCTACTTTACCCATTCCCTAGGGAGTTTGAGGAGAATAATGTGTATACTTGTGTGTGAAATGGGAAGGGAACTTTTATTCTGAATGACATGCACCATGCTCCATTTAATAACTTTTTCTCTCAAGCTGAAGGTACTGCTCATAGAAAAATTTCCTCACGATCTCTTCCACTTCATCAGCTTACTTTTTTCAGAAGTTTTCTTAACCTCTTATGCAAATAGATTCCTAGAGAAATGTTGTGGTATAAGGGAATTATAAGTGGGCTCATGATATCACACTCACTATAATTTTATAATTATTCAGTTTATCATTTATATTCTACTTGTACCTTTAAATTCACTATTGTTTACCATTTTCTAATAATATACATTTGTTTGTTTCAATAAGAAACCCTTTAAAGTCATTATATAGCACACTCCACACAACACATGTCTTAGTAAGTATTGAAGATTTTCAGGGAAGGTGCTTGATTCTTTGACTGACGTAAACTATGTCTATTCTGTGGACCAGTTGTACTAACATACCAGCTTTTGTTTCTCAGTTTAGAAGTAACAAAAATGGATCTATAAAATAATGTTAACAGCACATCTTATTCAATATAATTACTAGAAGAGTAATTTGTAGCCATTACATAGTTGATATTATCAAACTTGGTGATACATTATGTATACAGTCTCTATATTTCTACTATTAGGTTGTATATAAATGGAAAACACTGCAGAGAGAATATAACCTTTTATTTTGAAACCCATAAATGCAATGTATAAACAACAAAAGGCAGTAGGAGACCACCAGCCTCTCCCTTGAAATAACTCTTTTCATTCTCTCCTAGGGTCTTGCTGATCATGGGACTGTATCACATATTTTTAACAACATGAAATAATCTACAAACATGACCTAGAGAAGGAGTATGATCAGTAGGAAAAATGTGTTCTGATGGATTAAAAGTAGTTATAGAATTTAGGGTTACAAATCCCTTTCTTTTTTATAGTTCTATTAAAATACATGTATATATATATATATATTTATTTATTTATTTATTTATTTTTTTTGCGTTACGCGGGCTTCTCACCGCTGTGGCCTCTCCCGTTGCGGAACACAAGCTACAGAGGCGCAGGCCCAGCGGCCATGGCTCACGGGCCCAGCCGCTCCATGGCACGTGGGATCTTCCTGGACCGAGGCATGAACCTGTGTCCCCCGCATAGGCAGGAGGACCCTCAACCACTGCACCACCAGGGAAGCCCAAAATACATGTATATTTTAAAAAATAATTTTAAAAAACATTTTAATATAACTATTACTCAAAAAAATCTTACCTTGAACAAAATTTCCTGGATCTGATTTGTAACATGTGAGTTTCTTAAGTTTAAAACCAGAGAATATAACCTTCAGGAAACACAGAAATTTTAAATAACACTTTCATTTTTGCTTAGATTTAGTCATCTCAAAAATCTGACTAGGAGGAATAATACAAAATATAATAAACTGTACACTTTCCAAAAGTTTTTCCATTTTACTTTAAATTTTTTCATGAAAACTCTTCTCATTCTCATTCTCATGTTTTATTCTCAGCATTCTAATATAGGAAATTTCTGGGGGAATGTTCCATGTGGTGATAAATATAGCTCTATGTATATCTCATAGGGGTTTTTAGACTTATCCTTGTGAATTTGCAGTTCTCAATGAGAAATTTTTAGTTATATATTTTCATTTTCATAATAATTTATTATTAAAATTGTTCATTTTAATAGTGTATTTTAATAATTTTACTAATAGATATTTATTATAATTAAAATAATAAATTATTTAATAATTTTTAATATTGATTCCATAATTTTAAAATACTATATGACTTTAGTTCTAGTTAGTGTCAAATAATACTTTTCACCATTAGGAAATAGATAGTAATGAGAAATTACCCTTGAGTTTACCATTGATTTTCTCAGATTGCATAATACTCTTTTCATGTAGAATAGACTTCTACATCAAGATGGTCCTGAATGAATCACCTCTTCCTGTGTCAACAACCCTTTGCAGGGTGACTATGTCACTGAGTAGTAATCCACTTACCCATCCCTAAAAACTAATCTGGCCTTGTGACTAATGTTGGCTGATAGAATATGTCAAAAATGATATTGTGTGAATTCAAGGCCTTACAAGCTCTTGCAGTTTTTATTCTTGCCCTCTCAGAATCCTTCTAACATGAAACAAAAAGCCTAGCTAGATAGTATATAAAAGTCCATGTGAATAAGAACTAAGACTCCCAGCAGAATCCAGCACCAACCACCAAACTTATAGGTTAGGCCATGTTGAACAATCCTGCCAGGTTGGGCTGCTGACAAACACAGTTTCAAGGAAACAGCCTTTTTAAGTTGTTGGGATAGTTTGGTAAAAAAATATCATGTACCAATCTACTCATGTAGCAGTTTTCTATGTTTAAATATTAATATACTTCTCATCATTTACATGAGCATTATACACATCTTTAGGATTCACTAATCAAAAGTTACCCAAAACATGTTTAGAAAGCAAGAATAACAGACCCAAAATTAGTTTTTCTGTGATAAAGGATGATAGATCTTTTACTGTCTCAGTATGACAGTTCACCCCACCAATTTGGGGAGGGAAGTTTTTGACTCTCAGGTATTTCTTGAGGTCAGAGGTTGGAGGAACACCTTGATCTTGAGCTCTGCCTAAGAAACTAATATTAGCTGTTGTTTGACTTAGAAAAACATAATCTTCCATAGTCCTTTGTCTTTCTGGAGGTAGAAATTTGAAGAGGTTTTTTGTTCATAAGAAGAATCCTTTTTGAGGAGAAACATTCTTATTCCACTTTTATATTCTTTTCATTTATGATATTTTTTGCTCAGTTGACTATAGTCTATTCTCTAAAGTAGTATTTTAGACTAATGGAACTATATTGCTAGAAATAATAATCTAAGAGTTTGTATTCTCTTTCAGTAGAGGTTTAAATTGATGGATGTCATTATTATGACAGAAATCAAAATGACTCCTCTTGGCTGTCCATGAGAAAATATTGATAAGTCTGTGGAGCTGTTAGGGAAAAGTTTATCAAAACTTTCAAAGCTGTGGATGATGTAAATCTGAAACTAAAAAGGAAGTGATTCTTTCAAGGGAAGAGTTATTTTAATAAACTATTGGGATCCTAAATACAAGTGCCTATTTTACAGTAATTTATTTTCTTCTCTTTCAGAAATGCATTATGAGAAGCCTTTTTTGTATCACTCATTATGTTTTCTGTATTAGGAATGACGATATTTTTACATATCCTGAATTATATTTTTAGAAAACTATTTTTTTTTTTTTTGCTGTATGCAGGCCTCCCACTGTTGTGGCCTCTCCCATTGTGGAGCACAGGCTCTGGACGCGCAGGTTCAGCGGCCATGGCTCACGGGCCTAGCCGCTCCGCAGCATGTGGGATCTTCCCGGACCGGGGCACGAACCAGTGTCCCCTGCATCGGCAGGTGGACTCAACCACTGCACCACCAGGGAAGCCCCTAGAAAACTAATTTTAAAGCAAGTAGTTAGGTAGACATGAGCAGAAAAAGGGGGACACAGCTCAAATGGCAGGAAACCACACATCTTGTAAACAGTGCTGGTCCTTGGGCAAAGAAAGTCAGGAGTCTCCAGACTGACAGGAAACCACACATTTTGGGGTGACAAGTGTCCTAGAGGCAGATGAAGAAAGGTGGGAAAAGGCAGGAATCTCCAGCATCTGAATGTAACCTTTTGCTCATTATGCTTTCATTACAATAAAATTAACCTTGTAGATAAGAAGTACCCATGATGCACTGATGTCATGACACTTCCAATCAGGGCTAAATAAGGACAAAAATCCCTCCTCCCATCAGGAAGTTGGAGCTGAGATGAAAATCAGGGAATATAGCCCCCCAAACCTCTCCCTCCCCAATGAATATTTTGCCCCTTCATATCTACATCCCACATAACCTGCTTGCCAAAGAAACTCAAGGCAGCCACTCATGTGAGACTACTTGCTCTCCCCTTGAGAACATACTATCATTCAGTAAAACCTTGCTTTGCTTTCTTGACACACCCTGTTTTGTCTCTGAATTCTTTCTGTGAGGGGACAAGAACTACCATCTATTATCACTAAAAATTATTAATATCGATGAATAGGACAAGATATCAAGAGTGGGGAGAAATTCTTTCATAATACTTTACAACTTAAGTTCAGATAAAATAAAAGTAAAACAGTTTAAGTTTATTCTACTGACAAATTATGGAAGGACATATGCAAGATCCCTTCCACAATAATATAATGTAAATGTAAAATTAAAATGATTATCTACAAATAAAAAATAAGAGTAGAAATATAGAAATACAAAATATGAAGTTCAGTTTGAGTTTTAAAGCTACCTTAAGACCTCGCAGGTTAAACCTATAGAGTCCTTTCTTATCCTTACTCCATAATAAAGACTAAATATTTATACTCTCAGTTTCTATAATAAATATAGATATGCTACAGGAGACATAAAGTCAAAACATTTATTTATAAGTACCTTAATAAATACCATTCTCCTGCCTAATCATTTTACTGTAATGAACTTTAAGCTGACAATAGATTGTCTCTTTCCTGGATTTTTATGATGTGTAAATGATGCGATTATCAACTCAGACAGAAACCTATATTGTTCTCTGTGTCAATGATAAAAGTGGAATAGAACCAAAGCTTCAAACACTTAAATAGCTAACCATTTATAAGAAGTAGCACCTTTTAAATAAGTCAGTGTAAAGAATGTCAGGATGAAATGCAGGAAACCTGGCTTCATACTGAGACTCTTTATCAGAGTGCCTAAGTCTTTTCACATGTGGCCTTTTATTGTAGTGTGAGGATCACAGGGAAAATAATTGCTAAATGGTACATTCAGCTGATTCTCTATTTTGTCTTTATAGTTACGAAAAAGAAGATAAAAGGTAGTGCTCAATCTAGCAAGATCAGAGTTTATGGCTCCTGTTGGATGTTCATCTTGAACAAGTTAGATTTCCTAACAAACTGATGAAAAGTAAAGATGAACAACTTAAATCTTCTCTACTAAAAAAATATTTCAGTGGAACATAAAGGCATCATAGTTATGTAATTAATATTTTTTATTGTTTGCTTTTGATTTACTCTCAGGTTATTAGGATATAAAACCATGTTTAAAAATGGGGAAAAAAGAGAGAGAGAATATTTTAACCTAATAGAGAATGAAGGCAGAGATAATTAAAACAGAATTAAATAAGGAAGAGCAGACTCAGGCTGTGAAAAAAATTCAATAGAATCATTTGATTCACCTGGGTAAGTAACAATATAATTTAACACAAGTGTTTACTCAGAAAACTTTAGGTACTTGACAGAATTTTCATCATTTTTTCTGGAATAGGTAATGTCAACTTTTGTGTATACTAGAAAGTAAGTAATTAAACTCCAAGGGTGCTTTAACACACATATATATTAAGCTTAAAAACAACACACACAGTTTCAGAGTTTATCTTTGAGGGACGTCTATGGCAATACAAGTTTACCTCAGAAAACACAAGAAAAATCTCAAATAAACAACCTAACCTTATACCTAAAGCAACTAGAGAAAGAAGAACAAATAAAATGCTGTTAGTAGAAGGAAAGAAATTATAAAATTCAGAGCAGAAATAAATGAAATAAAGACTAAAAATAAAAGAAAATCAATGAAACTAAAAGCTGCATCTTTGAAGAGATAAAAAAAAATTGAAAAACATTTAGGCAGACTCATCAAGACAAAAAGGGAAAAGACCCAAATCAATAAAATTAGAATTGAAAAAGGAGAAGTTACAACTGACACCACAGACACACAAAGGACCATAAGAGACTACTACAAACAACTATATGCTAATAAACTGGAAAACCTAGAAATGGACAAACTCTTTGAAAGGTACAATCTCCCAAGACTGGACTGGGAAGAAAGAGAAAAATATAAACGGACCAATTACAAAATTGAAAGTGAATCTGTGATTAAAATAATCCCAACAAACAAAAGGTCAGGACCACATGACTTCACAGGCAAATTCTATCAAACATTTAGAGAAGAGTTAACACCTATGCTTCTGAAACTATTTCAAAACCTTTTCAAGGAAGTAACACTCCAAAATTCATTCTATGAGGCTACCATCACCCTGATATCAAAACCAGACAAAGATACCACAAAAAAGAAATTTAAAGGCCAATAGCACTGATGAACATAGAAGCAAAATTCTTTAACAAAATATTAGCAAGCAGAATCCAACAATACATTAAAAAGATACACTATGATCAAGCAGGTTTTGTCAAAGTGATGCAAGGATTTTTCAGTATTGGCAAATCAATCCATGTGATACACCACATTAAAAATTTGAAGAATAAAAACCATAAAATCATCTCAATAGATTCAGAAAAAGCTTTTGACAAAATTCAACACCCATTTATGACAAAAACTCTCTGGAAAGTGGGCTAAGAGGGAACTTACCTCAACATAATAAAAGCCATATATGCCAAACCATCAGCTGATATCATACACAACAGGAAAAGTTGAAAGAATTTCTTCTAAGATCAGGAAAAAAACAAGATGCCCACTCTTGCCACTTTTATTCAAAATAGTTTTGGAAGTTCTAGCCATGGCAATCAGAGAAGTGAATTCCAAATTGGAAAAGAAGTAAAACTGTCACTGCTTAGTGATGATATGATACTCTACATTGAAAATCATAAAAATGCTATCAGAACACTACTAGAACTCATCAATGAATTCAGTAGAGTTTTAGGATAAAAAATTATACACAGAAATGTGTTACATTTCTATTCACTGTGGTGCTCTAAGACCAATGGTGTTTCAAAGACAAAGGACTACCTGCCTGAAAAAGTTTCAGCATTACACCCCCTACCAGACTATTAATTGCCCTCCTCACCATGTTGCAATGATTATGAAATCCCTGAGCCACCTGGGTGATGCCCACCTGGGCAACAGGACCTGTCCCAAATAAGGAAAGGCCTCTGGCCTATACCACTCCTACCCTATAGAAGGAAGATTTATGTGCCTTGACCAATCAGTAAATGAAATTTTCACCTTGGACCATTCCTTTGTTTTCTGGCTATAAAAACTGATCAATAGCACAAGTTCAGGCTCGACTCTCCCAGACTACTAAGAAGTTGGCCCGCTGTTGTGGCAGTGATCCTTCCCTCTAATAAATTCTATCTTCTTTACATTCTGCCTTGTATCTGGAAATTCTTTTTGAACTCATGTTCAGACCACGACATTCACTAACAATGGAAAACCAGAAAGAGAATTAAGGAAACAATCCCGTTTATCATCACATCAAAAAGAATAAAATACCTAAGAATAAACCTACCCAGGGAAGCAAAAGACCTGTACATAAAATACTATAAAACACTGATGAAAGGATTTGAAGATGACACAAACAAATGGAAAGATATACTGTGTTCTTGGATTAGAAGAATCAATATTGTCAAAATGAAAATACTATCCAAGGCAATCTATAAATTCAATTGCAATTCCTATCAAATTACCAATGGCATTTTTCAAATAACTAAACAAAATTTTAAAATTTGTATGGAAACACAAAATACCCCAAATAGACAAAGCAATTTGAGAAAGAAAAGCTGAAGCAGGAGGAATCAGCCTTGTTGACTTCAGACTATACTACAAACCTACAGTAATCAAAACTGCATGGCACTGACACAAAAACAGAAATATAGACCAATAGAACAGTAAAGAAAGTCCAGAAATAGACCCAACACTTATGATCAATTAATCTATGACAAAGGATGCAAGAATATACAATGGAGAAAAGATCCTCTCTTTAATAATTGGTGCTGGGAAAACTGGAAAGCTCCATGTAAAAGAATGAGATTAGAACACTCTCTAACATCCTACACAAGAATAAACTCAAAATCCTTTAAAGACCTAAATGTGAAACAACATAATATAAAATTCTAGAGGAAAACATAGACAGAACACTCTTTGACATTTAGCAGCAGTATCTTTTAAGATCTGTCTCCCAGAGTAATGGAAAAAAATAAAATTAAATGAATGGGACCTAAGTAAACTTAAAAGTTTTTGCACAGCAAAAGAAACCATAAACAAAGCAAAAAGCCAACCTACCAAATGGGAGAAAATATTTGAAAACAATGTGACCAACATGGGATTAATTTCCTAAACATGCAAACAGCTCATACTGCTCAATAACCCAAAAAACAAACAACCCAGTCAAAAAATGGGAAAAAGATCTAAATAAATATTTTGCTAAAGAAGACACAGAGATGGCCAACAGGCACATGAAAAGATGCTCAACATCGCTAATTATTAGAGAAATGCAACTTGAAACTATATTTATCACTTCCCACTAGTCAGAATGGCCATCATCAAAAAGTCTAGGAGGGGGGCTTCCCTGGTGGCACAGTAGTTGAGCGTCCACCTGCCAATGCAGGGAACATGGGTTTGTGCCCCAGTCTGGGAAGATCCCACATGATGCGGAGCAGCTGGGTCCATAAGCCATGGCCGCTGAGACTGCGTGTCTGGAAACTGTGCTCCGCAAAGGGAGAGGCCACAACAGTGAGAGGTCTGCATACCGCAAAAAAAAAAAAAAATGTCTAGGAGGACCATCAAGATGACAGAGGAGTAAGATGTGGAGATCACCTTCCTCCCAACAAATACATCAAAAATACATCTACATGTGGAACAACTCCTATAGAGCACCTACCAAATGCTGACAGAAGACCTCAGAATTCCCCAAAGGCAAGAAAATCCCCATGTACCTGGGTAGGGCAAAAGGGAAAAGAAAAAACAGAGACCAAAGAATAGGGATGGAACCTGCACCTCTGGGAGGGAGCGGTGAAGGAGGAAAATATTCCACACACTAGGAAGCCCCTTCACTGGTGGAGATGAGGGTGGGCAGGGGAGAAGCTTCGGAGCCACAGAGGACAGTGCAGCAACAGGGGTGCAGAGGGCAAAGTGGAGAGATTCCTGCACAGAGGATCAGTGCCAACCAGTATTCACTAGCCTGAGAGGCTTGTCTGCTCACCCACTGGGGCATGTGGGGGCTGGGAGCTGAGGCTCAGGTTTCAGAGATCAGATCCCAGGTAGAGGACTAGGATTGGCTGTGTGAACACAGCCTGAAGGGGGCTAGTGCACCACAGCTAATGGTGAGGTAGTCTGGGAAAATGTCTGGAACTGCCTAAGAGGCAAGAGACCATTGTTTTAGGGTGCATGAGGAGAGGGTATTCAGAGCACCACCTAAATGAGCTCCAGAGAGAGGCATGAGCTGCGGCTATCAGTGCCAACACAAGAGACAGGCATGCAACAGTAACGCTGCTGCTGCAGCCACCAAGAAGCCGATTGTGCAAGTACAGGTCACTATCCAAACCTCCCCTCCCAAAAGCCTGTGCAGCCCGCTATTGCCAGGGTCCTGTGATCCAGAGAACACACAGCGTGCCCCAGGCTGTTGCAACATCATGCTGGCCTCTGCCACTGCAGGCTCATCCTGCATTCTGTACCCTTCCCTCCCCCTGGCCTGAGTGAGCCAGAGCCCCCAAATCAGCCACTCATTTAATGCCCTCCTGTCTGAGTGAGGAAAATATGCCTGAGGGCAACCTACAGAAAGAGGCAGGGCCAAACACAAAGCTGAACCCCAGGAGCTGTGTGAACAAAGAAGAGAAAGGGAAATTTTTCTGCGCAACTTCAGGAGCAGCAGATTAAATTCCCACAATCAACTTGATGTACCCTGTATCTCTAGAATAAATGAATAGACAATGAATCATCCCAAAACTGAGGTGGTGGACTTTGGAAGCAACTGTAGACTTGGGGTTTGCTTTCTGCATCTAATTTGTTTCTAGTTTTATGTTTACCTTAGTTTAGTATTTAGAGCTTATTATCATTGGTAGATTTGTTTATTAACTTGGTTGCCCTCTTCCTTTTTCTAATATATATATATATTTTTTTCCCTTTTCTCTTTTTGTGAGTGTGTACATATATGTTTCTTTGTGTGATTTTGTCTATATAGGTTTGCTTTTACTATTTGTCCTAGGGTTCTGTCTGTTTGTTTGTTTGTTTGTTTTTTAGTATAGTTTCTAGGACTTGTTATCATTGGTGGATTTGTTTATTGGTTTGCTTGCTCTCTTCTTTTATTTTTAATTACATTTTTATTTTTATTTCAATGATATATATATATTTTTTTATTTTAATAACTGTATTTTCCTTTTTTTTTTTTTTTTCTTATCTCCCTTTTCTTCTGAGCTATGTGGCTGAAAGGGTCTTGGTGTTCCACCCGAGTATCAGGCCTGAGCCTCTGAGTTGGGAGAGAAGAGTTTAGGACATTGGCACACAGAGATGTCCCTACTCCTCATAATATTAATTGGCAAGTGTTCTCCCAGAGATCTCCATCTCAATGCTAAAACCCAGCTCCACTTAACAACTAGCAAGCCCCAGTGCTAGATAGCCCATGTGAAACAACTAGCAACACAGGAACACAAACCCACCCATTAGCAGAGAGGCCACCTAAAATCATACTAAGTTCACAGACGTTTCAAAACACACCACCAGATGTGCACACCAGAAAAAATAGATCCAGCCTCACCCACCAGAACACACTCACAAGTCCCCTTCATCAGGAAGCCTACACAAGCCACTGAAACAACCTCACTCACTGGGGGTAGGCACCAAAAACAACAGGAACAACGAACCTGCAGCCTGAAAAAAGGAGACCCCAAACACAGTATGTTAAGCAAAATGAGAAGACAGAGAAACACATAGCAGATGAAGGGGCAATGTAAAAACCCACTAGACCAAACAAATGAAGATGAAATAGGCAGTCTACCTGAAAAAGAATTCAGAGTACTAATAGTAAAGATAATCCAAAATCTTGGAAATAGAATGGAGAAAATACAAGAAACATTTAACAGGACCTAGAAGAACTAACAAACAGAGATGAACAACACAATAAATAAAATTAAAAATTCTCTAGAAGGAATCAATAGCAGAATAACTGATGCAAAAGAACGGATAAGTGAGTGGAAGATAAAATAGTGGAAATAACTACCACAGAGCTGAATAAAGAAAAAGAATGAAAAGAATTGACGACAGTTTCAGAGATTTTTGGGACAACATTAAGCACACTAACATTTGAATTAAAGGGGTCGCAGAAGAAGAAGAGAAAATGAAAGCAGCTGAGGAAATATTTGAAGAGATTACAGTTGAAAACTTCCCTAATATGGGAAAGGAAATAGTCAACTCCAGGAAGTGCAGAGAGTCCCATACAGGATAAATCCAAGGAGAAACACAACAAGACACATATTAATCAAACTATCAAAAATTAAATACAAAGAAAAAATATTAAAAGCCACAAGGGAAAAACAACAAATAACATACAAAGGAATCCCCATAAGGTTAACAGCTGATATTCCAGCAGAAACTCTGCAAGGCAGAAGGATGTGGCAGGACATATTTAAAGTGAGGAAAGGGAAAAAACTACAACCAAGATTACTCTACCCAACAATGATCTCATTCAAATTTGACAGAGAAATTAAAAGCTTTACAGACAAGCAAAATCTAAGACAATTCAGCACCACCAAACCAGATTTACAACAAATGCTAAAGAAAATTTTCTAGGCCAGAAACACAAGAGAAGGAAAAGGCCTTCAAACAACAAACTGAAAACAATTGAGAAAATGGTAATAGGAATATACATACTGACAATTACCTTAAATGTAAATGGATTAAATGGTCTAACCAAAAGACACAGACTAGCTGAATGGATACAAGAAATGACTTGCATATATGCTGTATACAAGAGACCCGCTTCAGACCTATGGACACATATAGACTGAAAGTTAAGGGATGGAATTTTTTTTCCATACAATGGAAATAAAAAGAAAGCTGGAGTAGCATTCCTCATATCAGATAAAATAGCCTATAAAACAAAGACTACTACAAGAGACAGAAAAGAACACCACAAAATGAGCAAGGGATCAATCCAAGAAAAAGATGTAACAATTGTTAATATTTATGTACCCAAAATAGTACATCAATACATAAGGCAAATGCTAACAGCCATAAAAGGGGAAATTGACAGTAACACAATAATAGTAGGGGACTTTAACACTCAACTTTCACCAATGGACAGATAATCCAAAATGAAAATAAGGAAACACAAGCTTTAAATGACACATTAAACAAGATGAACTTAATTGATATTTATAGGGCATTCCATCCAAAAAAAACAGAATTCACTTTCTTCACAAGTTCTCATGGGACATTTTCCAGTATAGATCATTTTGTGGGGTCACAAATCAATCCTTGGTAAATTTAAGAAAACTGAAATCATATCAAATATCTTTCCAACCACAACACTTAAGACTAGATACCAATTACAGGGGAAAAACTGCAAGAAATACAAACATGTGGAGTCTAAACAATATGCTACTAAATAACTAAGAGATCAGTAAAGAAATCAAAGGGGCAATCATAAAATACCAAGAAAAAAAATGACAGTGAAAACACAAGGACCCAAAACCTATGGGATGCAGCAAAAGCAGTTCTAAGGGGGAAGTATTTACAATACAATCCTGCCTCAAGAAACAAGAAACATCTAAAATAAACAATCTAACCTTAAAACTAAAGCAATAAGAGAAAGAAGAACAATAAAGCCCCAAAGTTAGCAGAAGGAAAGAAATCATAAAGATCAGATCAGAAATATATGAAAAAGAAATGAAGGAAATGATAACAAAGATGAATAAAATAAAAGATGGTTCCTTGAGAAGATATATAAAACTGATAAACTATTAGCCAGACTCATAAGAAAACAAAGAAGTCTCAAATCAAAAGAATTAGAAATGAAAAAGTAACGACTGACACTGAAGAAATACACAGGATCATGAGAGATTACTACAAGCAACTCTATGCCAATAAAATGGACAACCTCGAAGAAATGGATAAATTCTTAGAAAAGCACGACCTTACGAGACTGAACCAGGAAGAAATAGAAAATATAAACAGACCAATCACAAGCTGAAATTGAAACTCTGATTAAAAATCTTACAACAAACAAAAGCTCAGGACCAGATGGCTTCACAGCCGAATTCTATCAAACATTTAGAGAAGAGCTAACACCTATCCTTATCAAACTCTTCCAAAATATAGGAGAGGGAGGAACACTTCCAAACTCATTCTGCAATGCCAAAATCACCGATACCAAAATCAGAAAAAGATGTCAAAAACAAACAAAACTACAGGCCAATATCACTGATGACCATAGATACAAAAATCCTCAACAAAATACTAGCAAATGGAATCCAAGAGCACTTTAAAAGGATAATGCATCATGAACACGTGGGGTTTATCCCAGGAAGGCAAGGATTCTTCCATATAGGCAAATCAATCAACATGATACACATATTAATAAATTGAAGGGGAAAAACCACATGATCATCTCAATAGATGCAAAAGAAAGCTTTCAATAAAATGCAACACACATTTATGGTAAAAACCCTCCAGAAGGTAGGAATAAAGGGAACTTACCTCAACATACTAAAGTCCATATATGACAAACCAACAGCTAACATTGTTCTCAATGGTGAAAAACTGAAACCATTTCCACTAAAATTAGGAACAAGACAAGGTTGCTCCCTCTCACACTATTATTTAACATAGTTTTGGAAGTTTCAGCCACAGCAATCAGAGAAGGAAAAGAAATAAAACGAATCCAAACCAGAAAAGGAGTAAAACTGTCACTCTTTGCAGATGACCTGATACATTGAGAATCCTAAAGATGTTACCAGAAAACTACTAGAGCTAATTAATGAACTTGGTAAAGTAGCAAGATACAAAATTAATGTACAGAAATCTCTTTCATTCCTATACACTAATGTTGAGAAATCTTCAAGAGAATTTAAGGAAACATTCCCATTTACCATTGCAACAAAAATAATAAAATACCTAGCAATAAACCTATCTAATGAGAAAAAAGATCTGTATGTAGAAAACTATAAGACAGTGATGAAAGAAATTAAAGGTGATACAAACAGATGAAGACATATATCATGTTCTTGGATTGGAGAATCAACATTTTGAAAGTAAATATACTACCCAAAGAAATCTGCAGATTCAATGTAATCCCTATCAAACTACCAATGGCATTTTTCACAGAATTAGAACAAAAAATTTTGCAATTTTTATGGAAACACAAAAGATCCCGAATAGCCGAAGCAATCTTAAGAAAGAATAACGGAGCTGGAAGAATCAGGTTCCTGGACTTCAGATTATACTACAAAGCTACAGTAATCAAGAGAGTATGGTACTGGCACAAAAACAGATATATAGATCAATGGAACAGGATAGAAAGCCCAGAGATAAAACCCACACACATATGGTCACCTTATCTTTTTTTTTTTTTTTTGCGGTATGCGGGTCTCTCACTGCTGTGGCCTCTCCCGTCGCAGAGCACAGGCTCTGGATGCGCAGGCCCAGCAGCCATGGCTCACGGGCCCAGCCACTCCACGGCACGTGGGATCTTCCCAGACCGGGGCACGAACTCACGTTCCCTGCATCGGCAGGCAGACCCTCAACCACTGCGCCACCAGGGAAGCCCGGTCACCTTATCTTTGATAAAGCAGGTAAGAATATATAATGGAGAGCAGACAGCCTCTTCAATAATGGTGCTGGGAAAACTGGACAACTACATGTAAAAGAAAGAAATTAGAACACTTCCTAACACCATAGACAAAATAAACTCAAAATGGATTAAAGACCTAAACGTAAGTCCAGACACTCTAAACCTCTTAGAGGAAAACACAGGCAGAACTCTTTATGATATAAATCACAGCAAGGTCCTGACTCATCTCCTAGAGAAAAGGAAATAAAAACAAAAATAAACAAATGGGACTTAATGAAACTTAAAATGTTTTGCATAGCACAGGAAACCATAAACAAGATGAAAAGACAACCCTCAGAATGGGAGAAAATATTTACCAATGAAGCAACTGACAAAGGATTAATCTTCAAAATATACAAGTAGCTATGCAGCTCAATATCAACAAAACAAACAACCCAATCTAATAATGAGCAGAAGACATAAGTAAACATTTCTCCAAAGAAGATATACAGATTTCCAACAAACACATGAAAGAATGCTCAACATCACTAATCATTAGAGAAATGCAAATCAAAAATACAATGAGGTGTCACCTCACACTAGTCAGAATGCCCATCATCAAAAATGTACAAACAGTAAATGTTGGAGAGGATGTGGGGAAAAGGGAACCCTGTTGCACTTTTGTTGGGAATGTAAATTGATACAGCCTCTAAGGAGAACAGTATGAAGGTTCCTTAAAAAAGTAAAAATAGAAGTACCATACGACCCAGCAATCTGGCTCCTGTGCATATACCCTGAAAAAACCATAATTCAAAATGAGTCATGTACCACAATGTTCATTGTAGCACTATTTACAATAGCCAGGACATGGAAGCAACCTAAGTGTCCATTGACAGATAAATTGATAACGAAGATGTGGCACATATATGCAATGGAATATTACTCAGCCATAAAAAGAAATGAAATTTAGTTATTTGTAGTAAGGTGGATGGACCTAGTCTGTTATACAGAGTGAAGTCAGAAAGAGAAAGACAAATACCGTATGCCAGCACATATATATGGAATCCAAAACAAAAAACAAAAAAAACCACAACTTTTTGAAGAACCTAGGGGCAGGACAGGAATAGACACAGGTGTAGAGGATGGACTTGAGGACATGGGAAGGGGAATGTAAGCTGGGACAAAGTGAGAGAGTGACATGGACATATATACATTACCAAATGTAAAATAGCTAGTGGGAAGCAGCTGCATAGCACAGGGATATCACCTTAGTGCTTTGTGACCACCTAGAGATGTGGGTTAATGAGGGTGCGAGGGAGATACAAGAGGGAGGAGATATGGGCATATATGTATATGTATAGCTGACTCACTTTGTTATACAGCAGAAACCAACATACCATTGTAAAGCAATTATTCTCCAATAAAGATGTTAAAAAAAAAGTCTACAAATATTAAATGCTGGAGAGGTGTGGAGAAAGTGGAACCCTCCTACAGTGTTGGTGGGAATGTAAATCCGTACAGCTACTAATGAGAACAGTATGGAAGTTCCTTAAAAAGCTAAAAATAGAGCTACCAGCAATTCCACTCCTGGGCATATATCTGGAGAAAACAATAATTTAAAAGATACATGCACCCCAATGTTCATTTCTGCACTATTTACAATAGCCAAGACATGGAAGCAGCCTAAATGCCCATCAACAGATATATGAATAAAGATGTGTATATATATATATATATATATATATATATACACACACATATATATGCATATATATATATATATTACTCATCCATAAAAAAGAATGAAATTATGCCATTTGCAGCAACACAGGTGAACCTGGAGATTATCATACTAAACAAAGTAAGCCAGAGAGAAAAAGAAAAATATCATATGATATCGCTTATATGTGCAATCTAAAAAAATAATGATACAAATGAAATTATATACAAAACAGAAATAGACCCACAGACATAGAAAACAAACTTATGGTTACCAAAGATGAAAGTTTGGGGGGAAAAATAAATTAGGTGTTTGGGATTAACATATACACACTACTATATTTAAAGCAGATAATCAACAAGGACCTACTCTATATCGCAGGGGTCTATTCTCAATATTTTTGTTATAATCTATAAGGGAAAATGATCTGAAAGTGTATATATATATATATATATATATATATATATATATATATATAAAATTGAATCACTTTGCTGTACATTTGAAACTAACACAACATTGTAAATCAACTATACTTCAATAAAGAAGAGCTTATCTCTCTCTGTACCTTAATTGACGGCCTCTGACACAGGAAAAATTAAGTAAATTCATGCTTCACATTTATGTATTCCTTTAGTTATTGTCTTCTCTATTATAGAAATATTATAAGGTGGATAAATATTATTTTAATGTTCATGACGTTCATATTTTTGAGTAAATAATAATATTCTAAATCACTTAAGGTTTCTCAAAACTCAGAGCATTTTAATGGTTATTTCATTAATAACTATTGCTTATTATTATTAATGGCTAGACTTCAGTGCAGTACAACCAATATTTTTTAAGCTTCACATACACTGATAGGTAACATGTAGTAAGGAATATAATCTGAATAATGTTACCTTTGGTAGATGGAGTTCACACTATCCCAATGTATTGAAGCATAAATGTATCAATACTTAGTTTATGATGTAACTATTTGAAAGTATTATATGTACAGATTTACATGTTGCTTTACAAACTTTAGAGTTAATATACAATGATGAGCTATACTTCACATAGATTTAAATTCAATACATTGTTTTTATGAACTGATTGATATCCAGATTAACTTTCCTAAAATGGTCAATAATATTTTTCTTTAAGATAGCCTAAAATTTTACCTAAATTTTATTGAAAAAATAATGTGTACATTACTATGTGAACACCTCAATTACTGCAGTGCTCAATGGAAATCTTTCTAGAATATTAAGTGTCAACAGTTTTAATCAATTCCACAATAATTCTTGGCCAGGTCAGTGAAAATGACTTTCCAGTTATTTATATAGGATTAATGTCTTATGCATCAATAATTAATTCTGAGCATATTTATGTTTTAAGAGACAGGGTTGGAATGTATAGGCTTTAGCAAAATGAAAAACAAAACAAACAAAAACACACTTCTCATCCCACCTGAACTCTCAACTAGGTGTGAATTCTAAGGACTAATGACCTAACTTCACTTAGTTTCTTATTTTTTAAATAAAGATAAATGAACACTTCATAGAAAACTACAGAAGAACATTAACACATTGATTTTTACATAGAACATGCTAATAACATATAAAATACTCATTTACCTACTTTCTTCGTTTTTTTTTTCTAGAAAAGTGGCTTTTCTTAAGTTTTTGTTGCAGTTCAAATGGAAGAGATTAATAATGAAAGCGTAAAAATATTCACTATTTTACTTGTATTGTTATAGTATGTATTACATTTGCAAAGTTGGTAATATGAACTCAGAGTTTTAAGTCAGCATGAAGTATGTAATTGTCATTGTGAATGCAAAGCATCTAAAAATTAGAAGCTTAAATATGAGAAATAAAGACGACAGTTAATGTGCCATCAAGTTCATGTTCATCATGTGCTACATACCTAGATGCTGAGGGCTGAGAGAGGAGTTTTACACACACACAATCTATCTTCTGATGTATTTTTGTGATGGTCTATTCCATGAATTTTCAGTCTGTGAATGATGTAATTTAATATAAACTTATGAGCAGTAAGTGTCAAGGTATACTAAGCTTAAATGTGTAAAAGCAGCTTCAGAGGACTAGTGAACAAATGAAAAATGCTAAAACAGCTGAAACTATTGTTTAATCTTTCACTGAATTCTGTTCACATTATTTTACTCTTGCCGCCAAATCAATTTTTATCCCTTTGATATCTGTTTGTTCTTTCACTCATACACAATAACTCTCCCATGAATTCTTTAATCAGTGAAAGTAGTAGTAATGGTTTGGATTCCTTACACTTAAGTCCCTAGTTTACAACTCAAATTTACCTATCAAATAAAAAAAAAAGTTATTATGTTTCTCTATTTACACATTTATGGCTAAAATACAGGATACGCAGAGAACTTATGAGTTTGTGTGTACTGCTTATTTCTTCTATGTGGTTTCCTGGATTATATTTTTATTTAAAACATAAATTCTAAGATTAATATTATTTTTCAAATCATAAAAGAGCTTAAGGCTTGCTAATTTTAATCACAATTATGTGAGGAAAATAAAAGAATCCCTATTTCATCAGTAATATATTCAGTGTGTTTTTATTTACTTTTCTTCTTGGTAATTATATTATTAAATAGCTATTAACAGAATATCTGGTTTATTATAATAATGATGCATTTGTATTAACTATTTAATGTGTAAAAATTGTATTACATAAAATGTATTTAACTACTTTTCTATTTAGTAAATATTCAATGGAAGAACTCACTGGAATATTATTTAACATTGTAAAAATAGTTCTAAACATAACAATGTCTCAGGCATATGAAATCAATTTATAAAATAAAAGTGAAATTTTAATATTTGTTATAAGTAAAATATATTGCATCAGTAATGGAGGAGTATTTCAACTTTAAACAGAAAGAAAATATAATAATCATCACCAGGTAACAAAAATGGGAAAAAATAATAATATATAATTATTCATTCAAACAACACTTTGGTTATATTTTCTTCTAATAATAAAAGACAATCCTAAGATTTACCATCCTAAGAATTTATGCATTAATATTTGCCAAATATATAAGAATAATTGTGTAGCATATTTTTTAGGAATTTAAGAATTTTTCAAAAAAATAAAGATAAAACATTTTAGATTTCAATTTAGAACAATTATTGTAAAATATCTGATTTATTCTCATGATTTACTTTTGCTTTCCCCACACATCACCATCAGCCAGCCGACATTTGGTCCTGTCCAAAACATCCATGGAGATATTTGGTCTACACCAAAAGGTCTTTGTTGCCAAAAATCTGGCCTCTGTTCACTGGTGCTGAATAGAAATGGGGAGACAGATATTTGGAGGAATAGGAAAGGGTAGTTTTATTACTTTGCCAGGCAAAGGAGGCCACAGCAAGCTAATGCCCCCAAGACTCTGCCCCACTTCCTGGAAAATAGGAAGGGGTCTTAGAGTTTCTGGGTGAAAAATAGGGCTATATATAAGGATCTGGGCTGATATAGTGTTGCATTCTTCTTTCCTCCTGGAGACATTGAGATCATTAGGCCTGAAGTCAGGTGGTTCTGGAACAGGTTCTGGTGGTCCTCGAGGTTACTGTTCCGTGACCTTCTTTCTGGAATGACAAATGCTTACAAAGGAAAGGAGTGTTAGGGAGTGCTGTCTTGGAGAAGTAAACATCAGGTGCATAGTACAGTACAACTTTAATTACAGGGCAATCATTTTCGGAGTGCAATTAACCAAGAAAGAGAGGGGAAAAAAATCTGTAGGAGCCTTGTTGAATGGGTGGAAAGAATAAGGGCTGAATAAGTGCTAACAAAATGGAGGCACCTCAACTAATTTCTGCTACAGCATCCTTGGTATTGATCCTGTCCAAAACCATTTAACATGGACCAAATATGTTCATGGACATTTTGGATAGGACTAAATATTAAGGACCTTTTGATATGGACCAAATGTTTTTTGGTCCAAATGTGTTATGGACATTTTGGATAGGATCAAATGTACTGCAAGGATTGCAATCACCAGCCTGATGAAAAAACCTGGGATTGTATAATGACTGATGTGGTGATCTGAGTTTTAATTCCTTTTCAAGTATTATGATATCTTGGCCAATATATTAATGATATATGTCTCCCTTACCTATTTTTAAATCCTTAGTCATTAACTGTTTTAAAAGATTTGGAATAATTTCATTCAGTCTGCATAAAAACTTTAGGCAGTGGATGTTAATTACCATTTTATAAATGAAGACATTAAGTTTCAGAGAGTTTAAATAGCTTAGTCAGTGTTATTCCAGAAATAAAATAGGCAGAGTAAAAATGTCTTTGTTCTGTCATTCTCCTTAGGTATAGGGTTTTTTTCCTATCAGCCTGTACACATCTTCATTTCAGCAATTAATCATTCACTTTCTTTTAAGAAAGAAGGAAGGAAGAAAAGGAAGAAAGTAGGGGATGAGAAAAGAAAAGAAACCATAACTCTCTGCCACTCTAACATTACCTCTTCTCTCACATCAACTTCTTTAAAGAGTGGCATATTGCAGTTTATAAATTCAAATGCCTAAAAAGGTCATTTGAGAATATTATGAGTGAAGCATTCCAGTACTGTAAGAGATAACATTGAGACTGCATGGCCCTGATCAACCCTGTCAAATACTGTTTCAAGCAAATGTGGGCAGAGATTGATAAATATTCCAATTTTTCACAGGGAACCATAAATCTAAGGTTTTATGCAAAATCTCTTAATTTTAAATAGTGAGTCAAAAAATTAAAACCAATTTATAATTTCTTATCTATGATCAGTACATTTACTTCCCCCAGATTATTCATGGCTTAACTCTCTGACATCTGGGGTACACCAACAACATTCCACAATAATGGAAGTTGGCAATGACTTACATATCATCTTCTCATACATTTTAATTCACATCTTAACTGATTTGTCAGCAGTTTAGAACTGTCCTTACATATGTTTATTGAAAGATTACTGAGTCACTAAAAAAAGGGATAATATGTAACATGACAGAAGTGCTAGTTATCCCTACAATGGCAAGCATTACAGTATTTAAATGCATCAAATTAACATGCTGTACACCTTAAATTTATACAATATTATATATCAAATAAACTTCAATAAAAATTAAAAAAATAAAAATTCCTTCACTTGGCTTTCTATCTATTGCTACTCTCCCTTGTCAAGCTCACCTGTTGCCACATTTTGTTTATTATCTGTCATGCCAGTAAGTCCTAACCTTAAGCATTTAACACACATTCCTGGTTGGCCCTTAAAGGAACAGTTGTTTATCTGCATATTCATGTACACAGGTGACAGCTTAAGTGTTAATTTGCCAAACATATGCCTGGTAGTTAAGCTACTTTTGTTTAACCTCAGTAAATGCCATTATACTTTTTATAATTCTTTATTTTTGTTTCACACCTTTATTGTTTTATTTTACCGTTAATTATATAATCATCTCTTTGGATAATGTATCCCCTACTAGACTGCCACATCTATGGGGACATTAATTTTGTCTTTTATCTTTATTGTGACATCTTAACATATGCTTTTCGGTATGTCTTATTTTTCAGTAAGCAATTTTTTACCTCTCAGCTCCAAATTTACACTTCAATATATGCTCTGTCATACTGAGAGGAATGCCTCCTGTATGTATTTCTTCACAGTGAGCACGGTGTTGTGCTCTCAGTAGAGGGTGCTGGAGGGATACTGCAGGATGAAGGGGCTCCTAGGTGGCTTCTGGCTGCTCACAGCAGTGGGCTCTGTGGGCATGAGAACATTCTGAGGTGCTGTACCCCTGAGAGGAAGTCGCTCAGCAACATGAGAGCCCAGGTTTGACCCAGTGATAATCTTTCCACAGTCCTTTCTACACTCCACCCTTCCTGTCCACACAGGTGTGCTGATTCCCCACTGGCTCAGCAGTACCTCATTTTGCCTTTGGCCCTCTACTTCTGCACACTCCCGCCTAGGTCAACTAAATGAGATTCGGCTGTGTGCCACCTTTGCTGAGCATGGTTGCTTTCTGCTTGTTCAGTCATTATAGACTAGTCAGACCCAGATAAATCAGTAAAGCTCTCTGCTGTTCAGTGGGCTACAACTGCACTTTTTCCAAGAACGCTCTTGCAAAGGGGGAGATTCCAGGGAGTTTGATAGAGTTTTGCACACTTACCCAACAGGTACTGATTATTTATCTTTAACTTCTATAGGGGGTGACAAGGTCTGCATTGTACCAACAATCATAAAGTTGAAGGTTTCACAGTCATATGAATGTGATTCAGATAATGAGTGGCCAAACTACATACATACTCACATGTATATACTCTCACTACACATATGCCCAAAGATATTTGTTTCAGCAGTCCATGTAATAGTAAAAGCTTGAAGAAAACCTAAATGTTGACCAATAGAAAAATAAATTATGGCATGTTGTTGGTAAACTATTTTTGGTTACCTAGCCAGTCCCAATAAACCACTCTCTTTGACATTTTACCATAGAAAATAAACAAACAATTCTGAAGTGTCATTTTTTTTTTTTGTCTTGGAATGACCATGCAAATTATATCCTAGCCAGTGTGATTTGAAGAAGATCTGTTGTGAAGCTTCCAGGAAAGTTATTTCTCTATATATAGAGAGAAATAAGTGAAGGGGTTCTTACTGCCTATGTATTTGCTGCTTAAGAATGAGGGCATGATGCAGTGAATTGCAGTCACTACCTTCTAATTATGAGGCAAATCTAAGGATAACTGCTAAGAACCTCTGATGGAAAGAGGTGGGACTGGCTTCATTATTACATTATTTAGCTACAGACTTGCTACCTCCAAATCTTAATTATTTGAGAAATAATCACCATTTAAATTGAGCTTTGTTGAAAATTTCTAATAAGTAAAACTGAATGAATCCTCAACTTATTCCATATTTATTTGGTAGACTCTGAAACACAAAGATTATACCATACTCAAATGCATCAATGTCAATAAATCTTAAAGGTAAAATATTGAGTAAGAAAGTACACTGGTATATGTGTTGGAATTTAGTAATCAATAAAAAATTAAAAAGTACCTTACACCAGTCAGAATGGCCATCATCAAAAAGTCTACAAATAATAAATGCCAGAGAAGGTGTGGAGAAAAGGGAACCCTCCTACACTGTTGGTGGGAATGTAAATTAGTACAACCACTATGGAGAACAGTATGGAGGTTCCTTTAAAAGCTAAAAATAGAAATACCATATGATCCAGCAATTCCACTTTGGGGCATATATCCAGAGAAAACCATAATTGGAAATGATACATGCATTCCAATGTTCATTGCAGCACTATTTACAACAGCCAAGGCATGGAAGCAGCCTAAATGTCCATCAACAGAGAAATGGATAAAAAAGATGTGATACATATATACAATGGAATATTATTCAGCCATAAAAAATGAAATAATGCCATTTGCAGCAACATGGGTGGACATAGAGATTGTCATACTGAGTGAAGTAAGTCAGACAAAGATAATATCATATGATATCATTCATATGTAGAATCTAATTAAAATTGATAAGTGAACTTATTTCCAAAATAGAAGTGCACTTACAGATATCAAGAGCAAACTTATGGATACCAAAGGGGAAATTTGAGGTGGGAAGAATAAATCAGGAGCTTGGGATTAATATACACACACTACTATGTATAAGATAGATAATCAACAAGGACCTACAGTATAGCCCAGGGAACTCTACTCAATATTCTTTGATAACCTATATAAGAAAAGAATCTGGAAAAAAATGAATACATGTATATGTATTACTGAATCATTTGCTGTACACCTGAAACTAATATGACATTGTAAATCAACTATATGCCAATAAACTGTTTTTTAAAAAGTCACTGAAACACAAAAGTTTTTATAGACTCTTCTAAAGTCAGCCATAATTTGGAAATCCATTAATTTCTTACAAAATACATATAGGGAGTTAAATTTCAAAGATCACCCCAGACTTAATTTGTTCCGAGGAACTAAGAGATTACATAAGCTATTAAGGAACCAGAAAAGTTCTTCCTGGTTTACCAGTGTAGAAAAGTGCTGTTGAAGAACAAAAGTGCACTAATAATTATGTATTTCAAGCCATATATAGTATATGAAGTAACAAATCAAGTGGTAAAGATCAGAGTGTGGTGAGGTATATAAGATTATAACAAATATCTCTTTATTTTCTTTCTCTTTATATATTGCTTTTATAGATATGATATTATGTAACCTGACTTTTATATATCATAAGTCAGACATACATTAAGCATTTAATTTATGTCAGAGAACAAATGCTGCATGACCTCACTAAATGTGGAAACTAAAATAGTTGAACTTATAGAAACACAGAGTAGAATGGTGATTACCAGGAGGTGTGTTGGTGGAGGAGATGAAATGATGTTGGTCAAGTGGTACAAAGTTTCATTTAGGAAAAATGAGTAAGTTCTGGAGAGCTAATGTACAACATGATGATTACAGTTAACAATATTGTATTGTATACATGAAATTTGCTTAAGTGTCCTCACACTTGTAAAAAAGGTAACAATGTGAGGTGATGGATGTGTTAATTAGCTTAGTTGTGGTGGTAATTTCACAATGTATATGCATCTAAAAACATCAGCTTATACACCTTAAACATATACAATTTAAATTTGTCTATTATACCTCAATAAAGCTAAAAAGAACAAAAAGTGAAATGTTAGGACCTAAATATCTACAGAAATAAGAGAAGAAATATAACAAACCCTTTATGTATAAATGCCAATTAAGTAAGAAAATGGAATATAAGTAAAACTGGAATATAAGTGAAAGCAGAAAATATTGAAATGTTACTTCAATCAATAAATAAATCAATCAGTCAATAAAAGTAGCAAAAATGACTAATGTATTGCTTTGTTAACTCAAGATCATGTCTCCATTGGACTCTTAGGAATATTTAATGATATCACCAAAGAATTGCTTCTGCAATACTTGGAAAGAGCTGTGATGATACTTTCAGCTTAAGTAACTGAGTGCAAGGCATTAGAATTGCATAACTTTTTCATAGTTTTTGGTTGCACTTTCTATGTCAAGACTATAATCCTTAACATTATAAAAGTAGAAAAGTGGGAAATTTATAAATTGGGATATCTTTTGTGCTTCATGCATTGCTAAAAGTGAAAAAGAACTTACTGCCTTATATTTACTATGTATTTACATCAGAAAATGTATCTCGTATTCCAATTCTTTGTAATAAATTAATGTGTGTGTGGATGTAGGCATATATGTATGCATATACATTGAAGCATATGCACACATATATGCACAGACACACACACCTACACATATTGCATACATATACATCCTAGAAGAAAAAAAAGAGAAGTGAAATTAAGATTTATTGAGTCTTTACTAAATGTCGGATGACATACTAGATATTGTATGCTATTTTAATTTTCATAATATTTATGTTACCATTTTTATTCCAATTTTACTGATTTAAAAGAAAAACTGTAAAAGATAGTTTTATTAAGCACTACTGGAATCATAGCCAATAACAGCAGAGGTTTACTTAAAGCAAGACTCATATTTCCTAAAGGTCATACTTCTACATATAATGTGCTATGTTGGCAAAATCCAGATATATTAGGGTGTTATGGCAAATCTATGTTCAAATCATACTCTTATAACTTATTAATTTATTTCCTATACCTGCATATATTTCTGAGCTTATTTTCTCATCTGAAAAATAGATTCTTTTTGTAATTTCACCTTTACTGGTAATTTTGATACATTCATTTCTGATCTTTTGTTTTGTACACATGTATAACTATATATCATTACATAGTTGCAATCATACTGTATACACTGTTTGTGTCCTAATTTTTCACTTAATGTTATACCATTTTCAATTATTTATTCACCTTCTCTTTTTTAAATTAATTTTTAATGAAGTATGAAAAAAATAGACTTTTAATATAGTCTTGTATGAGTGACTCCTCAAAAAATTATTACTGGAGAAACCAAAAATACCTGAGCTATATATAAACATATTAAAATATTGTTTATGTACATATCTTATTTTAACTTCTTCTTTTTTTTTTTTTTGACAGGAGAAGTGTGAGTTAATTTGAAGATGTCTGTTTAATCAATGTCCTATATGCTTGTCTTATGAATATATAGCTGGACATTTTATTTTGTATTTTGCTAAGATTTATTTATAATCATTCAATATGTATTAAGTAAAGACCTTTCTTTTTGATTATAGGAATTACATAAAAATGTAAAGAAAGAATTTATTGATTAAACATAATACATATAGTTATTGTTTTATTTTTTTAACTGATACTAAGAAATTGAATAGTTTTAACTAAATACTCTTCCCATTTTTAACAGTTTTCAACTAAATGTTACATTTAGTTTATCTACAAAAGAGTTAAATTTCAAATACTCCAATATCTCACCTATAATCCATGCATAAGCACATTTGACATGATAGGAAGACAAGTCTTTTCAAGTGGATACAGATGCCAGATGAACATGCCACAAGGTTATCTCTGGTAATAAACTTATTTCCTTGTAGTAAAATGATCAGAAAACTAAATGGCATAAGGGTAAAATGTTGTCTGTGGAAGCCTTTGTTTGATCTAGGCAAATATAGACTATTCTTGACAGCAGGTCAAAATACTTCAATCTGGAATCTCAAAAAGCTTTTATAATCCACTCTCATTTGTTTGTATAGATTTATGAAAGACATGATGGGTGAAACCTAGTTGTACTCTGTCTATAAAAAATAAACAAATCAAAGAAGAAGCAACTAAAATATTCCTACTGTCCAGCAATCAAATATAATCATCTTATATTCAACGTCCTTAATTATTTTGCTTCAAAGTGCTACAAATATATGTCTAACCAAATTATCATAGATGTAGGCATAAAGAAGCCCAGTTTTAATCAAGTGCCCAAAACCAAAAAGCAAGCCAAAAAAAAGAGAAAGAAACAATTAAATGGTTAGTTTCAACTTCCAAGATATACATAAAGGGGGGAAAACCTAATTTAAATAGGCTATTCTTTTTTAAGATTTCTTATTTATTTATTTATTTATAGCTGTGTTGGGTCTTAGTTGTGACACATGAGATTTTCGTTGAGGCATGTGGGATCTTTCATTGTGGCATGTGGGATTCTCTCTAGTTGTCACATGTGGGTTTTCTCTTCTCTAGTTTTGGTGCACAGATTCCAGAGCACATGGACTCTGTAGTTTGTGGCACACAGGCTCCCTAGTTGAAGTACACAAGCTCAGTAGTTGTGGTGCATGGGCTTCTTTGCCCCGTGACATGTGGGATCTTAGTTCCCAGATCAGGGATCAAACCCATGTCCCCTGAACTGGAAGATGGATTCTTTACCACTGGGCCACCAGGGATAACCCAAGTAGGCTATTCTTTCATAGAATAAATAAAATTACCTTGTTTTCTATAAAAGAAAAATAAAATGCTTCAATATTACAACATTAATTGGTACATAAGAAGTATCCATATCTAAGGCAGATTAGAGACTGAATTAGAGAGGAAATACATGACTGAAGGAAACCAAAAAGTGCTAAAATAAGAAATAATATTGAAGATTTAAGTGAGAATATCCTTGTCATTTTGGAAAATAAGTGATATATTGGAGGTAATTACATTGTAGATTCAATAAATTTGGAAAATAACAACATATGAAGATCTGATTGGGTTAGATTGTAGAATTTAGCACAATTTGGAGATTTCTAAGATCCATTCCAGGAGATGGTGATACAAGTAAAACCAATAGAAAAAGAAAATTTTAATCCTGCACATCATTCATTCTCATGAATTCAGTTTTTCATGTATCTTTTTGCCATATTGACTCAATCTTTTCCTTTCTTACCTTTCCTTTTGTCCTTCAGTGTCTAGCAAAGATTCAGGTCTATTACAAAATATTCCTTAGGGGGAATAAGTTGTACATTTCTTGCTGGTATCATACTGCTTATTATTGAATTTATATTATTTATCCTTATTCTGATGGTCAGCTTTATAAAGGATCAGTATGCATTTTTTTTTCATTTTTGTAAGCAGAAAATTGTTTGTTTTGGTGTCTCACATGTGAAGAAGAATGACAATAATAGTAGAAATTTTAGGTCTTGGACATTTTATCACTGACAAAACTTGGTAAGAGTGAAACATTATGGGGGAGGGGGGAGAAAGGTTATGAATTGCTCAGTAATCAACCAACAAGCATTTATAACTATTATCATTTGCTTAATACTCCAGGTGATACTGCAGTGAAGGCAACATTTGAGTTGTGCTTCCATTCCTGAAGGCAATTTTAATTTAGTGATATCCCTTATACCAGGGCAATTGAAAGAATAAAATTATTCAACTGAGCTCTTACTATTTAAAGTTTTCAAAAACTGCCCTTGGACACCATCATTTTTTATACTAGTTTCCCAAAAAGTACTAGTCAATTCAGTATTTTAAATATCATCTCTATTCAGATAATTTCCAAATTATATCTGCAATTTGAACTTCCCTTAATATCCCAGGACTGTATTTCCAAATTTAATATATTTAATTTATTTAACAGATGCATTTATTAATCACCTTTTTACATGACCCTCTCTAAGCTCTGTGGCAATATCTTTCTCAGTTTTAACAGCTCTGTATCTTAGAGTAACCTTTGATTCTTGACCATTGAAATGTACAGTAGTTGGGTATCCCATTAGGCAATTATGGTCATTTAAGTTATTTAATAAGCTCCCAAACAATTTTTATTTACAATTCTTGCTTCACAAAAATTTTGTCAGGATTTTCTCTCCCTGAAGTTTTCAGGTACTTTGTAGAAACTTAACCCCTCCTACTTTTCTACTCTCAGAATGTATATCTGCAAAATTGTATTTGCTTATATGATTATTTGATTATGTTGAATTTTGATTTAAAAAAACAAGTTTTTTAAAAATTTTTTATATCTGCTTGTCAACAACATAATTATTATTTAGCTGAGTGGGTAAAATGTATGGTTAGCTCTACATTTGATAACTTCATAGCAAAAAATAAAAGGCTGTTATAAACTCTTACTTTTATTTCAGTTTTTTGTTTTCCTCACAGATGTTGCTTTTGGCTCTGAGATGATTGTTGTCTACACCATTTACCTATCCCAAGAATTATTGCAAAAACTGTACATTTATCTTTACTTCTACTTCCCATTTTACTACCACCTCCGTTTTCCTTCTTTTTCTAATTATCTTCAACAAGAAGGAACAACAACTCACAGATTTCAGTACTGAAATCAATATGGCTGAAGAATGTTGAGAAATAAATGACTGTAAGTGCATTTTAAGGTAAGAAAAATATTCTCTTGGGTGAGGATCCCTGGATTACATTGCTAGAATTTATTTCACTTTATAGAACAGGTGAATTATTAAGATAATGAGTGCTTCAGTGATTCCCTCCTCCAGTAAATCAACTATTGAAATAAAGAAATTCTCCCTTTCCCCTCATAGATCCAGGGAGTCACATTCTGATTAACCCAGTATGGAATGGTAACTTTTGTGTTCTATGACATGTGGCAGGAACAAGGAGTGGGGTGGATTAAAGTGGATTATCTCAGAGGCTGGGCAAATTAGAGAGGAAACAGATTAGTGGTGTTTTAGAGCCAAGAGTGGGGGTGGAGAGAAATAGCTAAAGGTGAGATGATGATAATGTTCTAAAATTGACTGTGGTGATGCTTGTACATATCTGTGGATGTACTAAAAGCCATTGAGCTGTACACTTTAGATGGGCAAATTGTATGGTGTGGATTTTGTGTCTGTGAAGTTGGTTTTTAAAAATAATTGGAAATAAATAGTAGAAGAGGAAAGAGTTAGGATAATATGAGCTATCTGGAAGTAAATGTGAAAATAGAGTTCATTGTGTGGATATTGTATTACACAATTTATCTGCTCATATATGTTTTTCATATAGTGGCACTTTCTATTAAGATAATTACATAAAAACAAAGTTACAGTAACTAATGTCTAAAAATTACTTATACTAAAATGTTATAAAATGTTATTAATATATAATTGTAGAACATATGGTTCACTTGATTTCATTACAAATGCTGGAGAACAACTACTATACTAGATTTTTAGTATTCCAATGTGGTTGTATATAAAAAATAATCTCAAGAACTAGCTATGTCAGATATGTGGATTAAGAATATCTAGGGTAGTATCAGGAAGATGTGTGTAGTTTTATTAATATTCTTTTGTGATCTTCATTCTATAGTCAGCTAGTAAATATTTCACAGATTAGAATTTGGTAATTACTGGGATAAATGTTTCCCACAATTCATATCAGGGTAACTACTGAATTTTCGAACAACATACTTAGAAGGAAAAAGTAACTCTAAGGCGTGTTTCAGGGAAATGTTACAGCATTCAAATTTATACCATGGGGCAAACTCAAAGGAGTACATAGATTATACAAGATTTATCTTTGACATAGGAATAAGTGGTAGATGGTAAGGAAATATTAAGAATATATTTCTTCAGTACTTTTGGTAACCTCACGTGATATCTGAGAGAATATAATAAGATTGGTGGAAGGTCAAAATTAATTTTATAGGGACTTTCTTCTGGATCTTCATAAAATTGTTTACCAATCCTTGGAACTTCACAATTTATTTTTAGACAACTCCCAAAGCATTTTCTACAATGAATCCTACCTTGAGTATATCAGTTCTCCTTTTCCAACACTATTTTTTCTGTTTCACAGAAAAATTAATTCCAAATATAAGATTCTCAACAGCATACAAAAAAAGGAAAGTTACACATTTTATATTCCTTACCACACTGTATATTATAATTTAATGGTCTAGAAAAGTAAAGGAAGTAGAAGTTATCACCTGAAAGAGTCATGGGGGGACCATCAAGATGGCAGAGGAGTATGATGTGGAGATCACCTTCCTCCTCACAAATACATCAAAAATACGTCTACATGTGGAACAACTCCTATAGAACACCTACTGAATGCTGGCAGAAGACCTTATGCTCCACAAAAGAAGGCAGGGCACTGCCTAAATGAGCTCCAGGGACAGGTGTGAGCCACAGCTATCAACTTGGAAACCAGAGATGGGAATGAAACGCTAAAACTTCTGTGGCAGCCACCAAGAATCCTGTGTGCAATCACAGGTCACTACCCACATGCCACCCACCACTCTCACCCCAGGAGCCCATGCAGTCCACCACTGCCAGTGTCCAATTATGCAGGGACAACTTCCCTGGAAGAACATACAGAACACCTCAGGCTGTTGCAATGTCATGCTGTTCTCTGGGGCCACAAGCTCACTCCACATTTCAATTATAACTACGGTACCCTTCCCTCCACCTGGCATGAGTGACCCAGAGCCCCCTACCCCTAATCAGATGCTGATTAAACCCTGTCCTCTCTGGGTGGAAACAGCAGCTTGAGGGAAACCTGCATGCCAAGGTGGGGCCAAAACTGAAGCTGAACCCCAGAAGCTGTGTGAACAAAGAAGAGAAAGGGAAATTTCTCTGTGCAGCATCAGATGCAGTGGATTAAATCTCCACAATCAACTTGAGGTACCTGCATCTGTAGAACACCTGAATAGACAATGAATCAACCCAAAATTGAGGAAGTGGACTTTGGAAACAACTGTAGGCTTGAGGTTTGCTGTTTGTGACTGACCTGTTTCTGATTTTTATGTTTATCTTAGTATAGGTTTAATGCTTGTTATCACTGGTGGATTTGTTTATTGGTTTGGTTGCTCTCTTCTTTTTTCATTACTTTTTTATTTTTTCTATTTTATTTTATTTATTTTATTTTATTACTATTATTTTTCTTCTTTCTTTTTTTCTCCCTTTTCTTCTGAGCCATATATCTGACAGGTTCTTGGTGCTCTGACCAGGTGTCAGGCTTGAGCCTCCAAGGTGGGAGAGCTGAGTTCAGGACATTGGTCAACCAGAGACCTCTCAGCTCCTTGTAATATCAATTTGTGAGAGCTCTCCCACAGACCTACATCTCAAACCTAAGACCAAGATAGACCCAACAGACAGAGAGCTACAGTGCTGAACCTCCCAGGCCAACTGACTAGCAAGACAGGAATACAACACACCACACATTAGCAGAGAGGCTGACTAAAATCATACTAAGTTCAGAGACACCCCAAAACACACCACCAGATAGAGCACTGCTGATCAGAAAGACAAGATCCAGCCCCACCCACCAGAACACAGTCACCAGGATACCTACACAAGCCACTGAAACAACCTCACCCACTAGGGGCAGACACCATAAACAATGGGAACTATGAACCTGCAGTCTGCTAAAGGAGACCCCAAACACAGTAAGTTAAACAAAATGAGAAGACAGAGAAATACACAGAAAGTGAAGGAGCAAGGTAAAAACCCACCAGACCAAACAAATGAAGAGGCAATAGGCAGCCTACCGGAAAAAGAATTCAGAGTAATGATAGTAAAGATGATCCAAAATCTTGGAAATAGAATAGAGAAAATACAAGAAACCTTTAACAGGGACATAAAAGAACTAAAGAGCAAATAAAGACTGATGAAAAACACAAAAAATGAAATTAAAAACTCTCCAGAAGGAATCAATAACAGAATAACTGAGGCAAAGAAATGATAAGTGACCTGGAAGATAAAATAGAGGAAATAACTACAAAAGCACAGAATAAAGAAAAAAGAATGAAGACAATTGAGGACAGTCTAAGAGACTTCTGGGACAATATTAAATGCATGAACATTCGAATTATAGGGGTCACAGAAGAAGAAGACAAAAAAGAAAGGGTCTGAGAAAATATTTGAAGAGATTATAGTTGAAAACTTCCCTAACATGGGAAAGGATATAATCAATCAAGTCCAGGAAGTGCAGAGAGTCCCATACAGGATAAATCCAAGGAGAAACATGCCAAGACACATATTAATCAAACTATCAAAAATTAAATACAAAGAAAAAATATTAAAAGCAGCAAGGGAAAATCAACAAATAACATACAAGGGGCTCTCCATAATGTTAACAGCTGATCTTTCAGAAGAAACTCTGCAAGCCAGAAGGGAGTGGAAGGACTAATTTAAAATGATGAAAAGGAAAAGCCTACAACAAATATTACTCTACCCAGCAAGAATCTCATTCACATTCAAAGGAGAAACTAAAACCTTACAGACAAGCAAACCCTAAGAGAAATCAGCACCACCAAACCAGCTTTACAACAAATGCTAAAGGAACTTCTCTAGACAGGAAACACAAGAAAAGGAAAAGACCTACAAAACCAAACCCAAAACAATTAAGAAAATGGTAATAGGAACATACATATTGATAATTACCTTAAATGTGAATGGATTAAATGCTCCAACCAAAACACAGAGGTTTACTGAATAGATACAAAAACAAGACCCGTATATATGTTGTCTACAAGAAACCCACTTCAGAACTAGTGACTCATGCAGACTGAAAGTGAGGGGATGGAAAAAGATATTCCATGCAAATGGAAATCAAAAGAAAGATGGAGTAGCAATTCTCATAACAGATAAAATACACTTTAAAATAAAGACTGTTACAAGAGACAAAGAAGGACACTACATAATGATCAAAGGATCAATCCAAGAAGAAGATATAGCAATTGTAAATACTTATGCACCCAACATAGGAGCACCTCATTACATAAGGCAAATGCTAATAGCCATAAAAGGGGAAATGAAGTAAAACAATAAAGTAGGGTACTTTAACACACACTTTCACTAATGGACAGATTACCTAAGATAAAAATAAATAAGGAAACACAAGCTTTAAATGACACATTAAACAAGATAGACTTAATTGGTATTTATAGGACATTCCATCCAGAAAAAAAAAAATTACACTTTCTTCTCAAGTGCTCATGGAAAATTCTCCAGGATAGACTTCTCCTGGGTCAAAAATCAAGTCTTGGTAAATTTAAGAAAATTGAAATGCCATCAAGTATCTTTTCTGACCAGAACACTGTAAGAATAGATATCAATTACAGGGGGAAAAAACTGTAAAAAATACAAACACATAGAAACTAAACAACACATTACTAAAGAACCAAGAGCTCACTGAAGAAATCAAAGAGGAAATCGAAAAATACCTAGAAAAAACAACATTGAATACACAATGATCGAAAACCTATGGGATACAGCAAAAGCAGTTCTAAGAGGGTCATTTATAGCAATACAATCCTAAACAACCTAACCTTACACCTAAAGCAATTTGAGAAAGAAGAACAAAAAACCCTCAGAGTTAGCAGAAGGAAAGAAATCATAAAGACCAGATTAGAAGGAAATGATAGCAAAGATCAATAAAATTAAAAGCTGTTTCTTTGAGAAGATAAACAAAATTGATAAACCACTAGCCAGACTCATCAAGAAAAAAAGGGAGAAGACTCAAATCAACAGAATTAGAAATGAAAAAGGAGAAGTAACAACTGACCCTGAAGAAATACAAAGAATCATGAGGAATTATCATAAGAAACTATATGCCAATACTATGTGCAACCTGGAAGAAATGGACAAATTCTTAGAAAAGCACAATCTTCTGAGACTGAACCAGGAAGAAATAGAAAATTTAACAGACCATTCACAAGCATTTAAACTTATTAAAAATCTTCCAACAAACAAAAGGCTGGGGCTAGATGGTTTCACAGGTGAATTCTACCAAACGTTTAGCAAAGAGTTAGCACTTATCCTTCTCAAACTCTTCCAAAATATAACAGAGGGAGGAACACTTCAAAACACATTCTATGAGGCCACCATCACCCTATACTAAAACCAGACAAAATGTCAGAAAAAAGAAAACTACAGGCCAATATCACTGATGGACATAGGTGAAAAAATCCTCAACAAAATACTAGCAAACAGAATCCAACAGCACATTAAAAGGATCATACAACATGATCAAGTGGGGTTTATCCCAGGAATGCAAGGTTTCTTCAATATATGCAAATCAATCATGTGATATACCATATTAACAAACTGAAGGATAAAAACCATATGATAATCTAAATAGATGCAGAAAAATCTTTCAACAAAGTTCAACACCCATTTATGAAAAAAGCCTCCAGAATGTAAACATAGAGGGAACTTGCATTAACATAATAAGGGCCATATATGATAAACCCATAGCCAACATCATTATCAATGATGAAAAACTGAAACAATTTCCTCCATAATCAGGAATAAGAGAAGGATGCCCACTCTCACCACTATTATTCAACATAGTTTTGGAAGTTTTAGCCACAGCAGTCAGAGAGGAAAAAGAAATAAAATGAATCCAAATTAGAAAGGAAGAAGTAAAGCTGTCACTGTTTGCAGATAACATGATACAGTACAAAGTAATCTACAGATTCAATGCAATCACTATCAAATTACCAATGGCATTTTTCACAGAATTAGAACAAAAAATTTCACAATTTGTATGGAAACACAAAAGATCCCTAATAGCCTAAGTAATCTTGAGAAAGAAAAATGGTGCTGGAGGAATCAGGCCACCTGATTTCAAACTATACTACAAAGCTACAGTAATCAAGACAGTATGGTATTGGCACAAAAACAGAAATATTGATCAATGGAACAGGACTGAAAGCGCAGAGGTAAAACCACGTACATATGGTCACCTTAATTTTGTTAAAGGAGGCACAAATATACAATGGAAAATACAGCCTCATCAATAAGTGGTGTTGGAAAAAGTGGACAGCTACATGTAAAATAATGAAATTAGAACACTTCCTAACACGATACACAAAAATACACTAAAAATGGATTAAAGACCTAAATGTAAGGCCAGGCACTGTAACACTCTTAGAGGAAAACACAGGCAGAACACTCTATGACATAAATCACAGCATTATCCTTTTTGATAATCCACCTCCTAGAGAAAAGGAAATAAAAACAAAAATAAACAAATGGGACCTAATGAAACTTAAACACTTTTGCACGTTAAAGGGAACCATAAACAATAGGAAAAGACAACGCTCATAATGGGAGAAAATATTTGCAGATGAAGCAACTGACAAAGGATTAATCACCAAACTATACAAGCAGCTCATGCAGCTCAGTATCAACAAAACAAACAACTCAATCCAAAAATGGGCAGAAGATCTAAATAGACATTTCTCCAAAGAAGATATACAGATTGCCAGCAAACACACAAAAGGATGTTCAGTATCACTAATCATTAGAGAAATGCCAATCGAGACTAAAATGAAGTGTCACCTCACACCATTCAGAATGGCCAACATCAAAAAATCTACAAACAATAAACGCCTGAGAGGCTGTGGAGAAAAGGGAACCGTGTTGCACTGTTGGTGGGAATGTAAATTGATACAGCTACTATTGAGAATAGTATGGAGGTTCCTTAAAAAAGTAAAAATAGAACTACCATATGACCCAGCAATTCCAGTACTGGGCATATAACCTGAGAAAACCATAATTCAAAAATTGTCATATACAACAATGTTCATCGCAGCAATACTTACAAGAGCCAGGACATGGAAGCAACCTAAGTGTCCATCAACAGATGAATGAGTAAAGAAAATGTGGCACATGTATACAATGGAATATTACTCAGCCATAAAAAAAATTGAGCTATTTGTAGTGAGGTGGAAGGACATAGAGTCTGTCTTACCGAGTGAAGTCAGAAAGAGAAAAACAATTATCGTATGCTAACATATATATACAGAATAAAAAAAAGTAAAAATTTTCCTGTGAACCTAGGGGCAGGACAGGAATAAAGATATAGAGGTAGAGATTGGACTTGAGGACATGGGGAGAGGACAGGGTAAGCTGGGATGAAGTGAGAGAGTAGCATTGGCATATATATATACTACCAAACGTAAAATAGACAGCTGGTGGGAAGCAACTGTATTGCATGGGGAGTTCATCTTGGTGCTTTTTCACCACCTAGAGCGGTGATATAGGGAGAGTGGGAGGGAGTGGCAAGAAGGAGAGGATATGGGGATATATGTATACATATAGCTGATTCACTTTGTTACACAGCAGAAACTAACACAACATTGTAAAGCAATTATACTCCAATAAAGATGTTTAAAAAAAAAGCGAGTCATGGGAACTACCCCAAGAATACCTGAGGGGTGTGTGTGTTTGTGTGTTAACACACACCTATATATTCCATCCAAAATAAATAAATAGATTTAGATTTGCTTTTGCTGATGTAGAAAAGTGGTATGCACATATATCTTGAAGATACTAATCATAGATGTTACCAAACACATGTACACTGACTTATGTCATAAAGATAAACTCTGGTTTGCATATCTTTCCATACTCTACCAGAAAACCTTATTTAGATGAATGTTGAAATAGCTGTGATAAATCATTGCTACATTGCTAAGAGGAACATACAGTGATACAAATAGCCTTTACAAATACAGCATAACTTCAGGGCTTTTTTCCCCCTGCAATAAGTAAGATTTAAGTAAATGTTTTTGCAACATGAAATTTCGATTTTTCACTGAAAATTGTATTTTCAGGTTTTCTCCATTAGAGGACTCTGCAACCAGAATAAATTAGTCTTTCACATTACTTGGAACATTTTGCCTAAGATCCAACAGCAACATGTCAAAGCTGTAACAATTATAATGAGGACAAAGTTTTCCCAGACACTATAGATGTTATTTATAACTTTATAAGTTTTTAAGGTCTAAAATTGAGAACTTGAACCAAGTGTTGTAATACAACACAAAAGTAAATTATAGTCGGTGCACAGCAATTCAGAGTATTTTATTTATACCCTTATATTACATATCATAACTCTTGCTCGTAAATAATTACACTGTAGCTAGGAGTGGCATACGCAAGATTCAACTATTTGGGCAGAGGAAGGAGTCTGCAATTGTAGCAAAATGAAAAACAGTGCAATTTTTATAAACATATGAGTTATATTTGTAATATTCCCCTTTGGAATGCTGAAAATTTTTACATTTTGAAAGTTAGGTTAGTTAGAGCTGAGAACTACTAGATTCCCTTGGTAAAAATGTGCACTGTAGATAACTGAAGTTCCCAAAAGGAGGTTAGAAAACATAGTTTTGATAGTTCTCAGAAAGAATAAAAGTATTTACATGACCTAAATATTCAGTAATGTTGTACTGTACAAGATAAAATATTGCTAATATGTTGAAATTACCTCTTTGTGTTGCAAACTATAGAAAAGACACACATACACACATGGGAAGTATATATAGATAATAAAAAATAGAAATATTACTAAAAAATAAAGCATTCCCATAATGTACAGTGTTCCACAGGGACTGCAGTTAGTCCATACATAGGAAAGTCAATCCAGCTGGGCTATAAGGCACATACTTGAAGACTTGGTTCTTACTGACTATGTCCACAGCTAAAACGGCATGCCTGTGAAGGAAAGGTTGTATCAGAGATTCATTATTAGCCTCTCTATTATAGATGAGATAGGAACTCATAACTTTTCAGTTTCAAATTCAGATATTTGACTTGTTGCATATCCCAAATTGATTAACAAATGCTTTGCTTCAGAGCATATATGCTGTGCCACACTCAATTCAGGCATTTCTGCTCTGTGATTGCTCTCATCCAAACAAACGTTTCAGTGTTATGCTAAGTTTTGAATAGATTTTGATATTTATGTTTATTGCAAAGATTTATATAGGTAGTAATTTAACTTAAAAATATTCTGCTTTTCCCCCTCAAGAGTCTCAAGAATAGGTTGAGATTGCAAGTTAAGCTCTATAAGAAAGAAACAACAGGCCCAAAATGGAGCCATTTATGATAAACCCCACTAAGATTTACTACCTAACCTATTTTTAGTTTCATCCTCTTCCAGCAGTGGAATTTGAATGAATCATTTTGGAATATCCTGATCTACACTAGTGAGTAATCAGCCTGATAAGACTCACTGATTTTCCCTAAGGCAAGTAGAATTTGCCTGAAATAATCCACTCTTTTAACTTCCATGTCTCACCCTCCTTTTGCCTATAAAAGTCTTCTATTTCGTACAGCTCCTTGGAGCACCCTTCTATGTTAGATGGGATGCTGCTTAATTCATGAATCACCAAATAAAGCTAATTAGATTTTTCAATTTACTCTGTTGAATTTTCTTTAAAACAGCTATAAAATCTATTGCCTTTGGCATTTAGCTTTATGAATGAGGATTCTGTCATAATGCATAATCACAATAAAATGTGGAAATAAATTTGAGAAATGTTAGGTAAAGATTGCAAATTTCATCTCTGATTCACAATGCCATGCTTATCAAAGATAATTATTGTTTAAATGCAATATAAATATTATAATTATGAATTTTATTTAAAAAGATATATAAAATACCACCCATTTGGGGACATATTCCTCCATGAATATCATATATATAGAAATATATGACATTTACTGTCAAGATAACAGTGTAGGGCCTTCCCTGATGATCCAGTGGTTAAGAGTCTGCACTTCCACTGCAGCAGAAAGAGGTTCAATCCCTGGTCTGGGAACTAAGAAATTAAGATCCTGCATGCTGCATAGCTTGGCAAAAAAAAAAAAAAAAAGATAACAATGTTACATATAAGGAAACATTCCTGAAGGTTAAAGTGTAGAGACATCACCGTCTTCAAAGTGATTCCAGGGTATAAAGGTAAAGACCTTTCTTTCCTTTCAAGAAAGACTTGCGTACATTGATAAGCAAAATAAAGATAAGGAAGTAAATAAAATAAAGCAAAATAAAGATAAGATTAAAGTAAGTTAAGGCCTTTCTCTCTCTTTCTTTCTCCATTTCAAGAGTGAATGACATTTAGGTCGCCAGTAGTCCTAGATAAGATCAGTGTTGCATAATTTTCTGGTTCCACTCCTGTGATGCACCCACTGCACACACAGGTAACATCTGGCTCTCACAAAATGCCCTCTGAATATTGGTAATCAGGGAATGACACAAGATTCAGAGTTTCTGACATAGAAATACCCTTTTCATATAGATTATAAATGAGGAGTTCCATGTTGTGTTATTTAAGAAATATATATTCCACTAAGAGGTTTACAAGCTATGACACAATGATGTCATCTTCATCTCATTACATCAAATTGTCCTATAAACTTTAACAAATAAGTATAACCAAATGATACACACGTTCTAAAACATGTCCAATGAAACAATGCTTAAAATTGTCACAATATTTCTTTCTTAAATTAAGGAGAATTCCCTTGCAATATTTTGAGATACATAAAGGTTAAAATGCAGTGTATTCTGCAATCATCATTTAGCCTCTTCCTTTTGTCAAATCGCATGTATTTCTCTGATGTTCTTTTGAATGTTTTCTATTTTTTCCATTTTATTAAAATGTGTTAAACATACAATAAAATCTATAGATTTTGACTATATTTTTATTATTTTAATTTTTTTTACTGTATACAGTTGTCTAACTACTGCTATGATCCAGAAATGGAATAACTTGAAGTTTTATGGCTTCTGGTCTTACATTTAGGTCTGTGATCCATTTTGGGTTTAGTTTGTGTATGGTGTTAGAGAATGTTCTAATTTCATCCTTCTACATGTAGCTGTCCAGTTTTCCCAGCACTACGTATTGAAGAGACTGTCTTTTTTCCATGTATATTCCTACCTCTTTTGTCATAGATTAATTGACCATAAGTGGGTGGGTTTATGGGCTCTCTCTTCTGTTCCACTGATCTATGTCTCTGTTTTGTGCCAGTGCAATACTGGTGTGATTACTGTAGCTCTGTAGTATAGTCTGAAGTCAGGAAGTATGATACCTCCAACTCTGTTCTTCTTTATCAATATTGCTTTAGCTATTCAGGGTCTTTTGGGTTTTCATACAAATTTTAAAGTTATTTTTTCTAGTTCTGTGAAAAATTCCCTTGGTATTTTGATAGGGATTGTATTTAATTGAATAGGGATTGGCTTGGGTAGCATGGTCATTTTAACAATGTTAATTCTTCCAGTTTGTGAACACAATATATCTTTCCATCTTTCTGTGTTGTCTTCAAGCAGCACTTTCATCAATATATCATAGTTTTCTGAATACAGGTCTTTTACCTCCTTAGGTAGGTTTATTCCTAGGTATTTTATTATTATTGTGAGATTGTAAATGAAATTGTTACCTTAATTTCTCTGACAGTTCATTGTTAGTGTATAAAAATGCAACAGCTTTCTGTATATTAATTTTGTACCCCGCAACTTTATGAAATTCATTGTTGACCTCTAATAATTTTCTGCTCACATCTTTAAGGTTTTCTACATGTAGTATCATGTCATCTGCTAACAGTGACAGTTTTACTTCTTCCTTTCCAATGTGGATCCCTTTTATTTATTTTTCTTATTGCTGTCTTATTGCTGTGACAAAGACTCCCAAAACTATATTGAATAAAATCCTTGTCTTGTTCCTGATCTTAGAGGAAAGGCTTTCAGCTTTTCACTGTTTAGTATGATGTTAGCTGCAGGCTTGTCATATATAGCCTTTATTAGGTTGAGGTACATTACCTCTGTGTCCACTTTCTGGAGAGCTTTTATCATAAATGGATATTGAATTTTGCCAAAAGCTTTTTCTGCATCTACTGAGATGGTTTTTTTTGCTCAGTTTTTAATGCAGTGTATTGCATTGATTGATTTTTGGATATTGGAAACTCCTTGCATCTCTGGGATAAATCCCATTTGATCATGGTATATGATGCTTTTAATGTATTGTTGGATTTTGATTGTAAGTATAGGTGGAACACTCTTTGACATAAATCATAGGAGTATTTTTTTGGCTCTGTCTCCTAAAGCAAATGAAGTAAAAGCAAAAATAAACAAATGGGACCTAATTAAACATAAAAGTTTTGTTCAGCAAGGGAAACCATCAACAAATAAAACAAACAAAAATAACCAACTGAGTGGGAGAAAATATTTGCAGATGATATAACCAATAAAGTGTTAATATCCAAAATATACTAATAACACATATAACTCAACATCAAGAAAACACATAGCTTGATTAAAACATAGGCAGAAGACCTGAACAGACATTTTTCCAAAGAAGACATACAGATGGCCAACAGGTACATGAAAAGATGCTGAACATTATTAATCATCAGATAAAAGCAAATTAAAACTACAAAGAAATATTAGCTCACATCTGTCAGAATAGATGTCATCAAAAAGAACACAAATAACAAATGTTGGTGAGAATGTGGAGAAAAGGGAACCCTTGTACATTGTTGGTGGGAATGTAAATTGGTGCAGCCTCTGAGGAAAACACTATGGAGGTTTCTCAGGAAACTAAAAACAGAACTACCATATAACCCAGCAATTCCACTCCTGGGTATGTATCTGAAACAAAAAGAAAATACTAATTTGAAAAGACACATGCACCCCAATGTTCATAGAAACATTATTTACAATTGTCAAGGTATGGAAGCATTCTAAGTGTCCATCAACAGATGAATGGATAAGTAGATTGTAGAATACAACTCAGCCATTAAAAACATTTGCAGCAACATGGATGGACTTGAAGGGATTATACTAAATGAAATAAGTAGACAAAAAAGAACAAATACTGCATCACTAATATGTGGAATCTAAAATAAAATTAAACAAACAAACAAAATATGGAAGATCACCATCCTCCGAAAATGCACCTCCATGGCCCTGTATAGTCAATCTGTTCCACTGTCTCTTAGCCCACAAAAATCACAGATCTGCTTTCTCTCACTATCATTTTGCCTTTTCTGGATTTCATAAAACATCAATTGTACTTTTTATAGTCTTTGGTTTTTACTATAGTCATTTGAAATTCATCCATGGTGATGTTTGTGGTAATACTTTATTTCTTTATTTACCTTCAAGTATTTAATGATATGTTCATATTAAAATAGGCTTATACATTCTCCAGTTCATGGACATTTATGTTTCTTCCTAATTTTAGGAAGTAATGTTATGAACAATACTTCTATTAACATTAATGTGGTATTCTTTGCCTGAACATAAGTTCTCTTTCTTGTGGAAAATTACCTAGGAGTGGGATTTCTGGGTTGTATGGTAGGGGTATACTCAACTTTAAAATATACTGTCACATAGTTTTCCAAAGTAGGTGTACCAGTCTATTACCCCAGCAATATATGAGTGCTAGTTGCTTCACATTCTTATCACCACTTAGCACTGGTATGCTATTTACCTTTTTTCATCTAGTGTCTATGTAGTCATATGCCACTGTCTTTTAATTTTCATTTCCTAGATGAAAATTGAGCCTCTCTTATGCTTTTTGTTCATGCTTTGGTGACTTGTCCGTTAAAATATATTGCCTTTTAATTAATTTTTCTTATTAGTTTACTCATATTATTTCTAAGTTATTGATAGAATAGTTTTATCAAGTACAGTTGACCATTGAAAAATGCAGGGATTAAGGACCCTGACTCCCCATGCAGTTGAAAATCCCATATAACTTTTGACTCTCCCCAGAACATAATTATTAATAGCATTTTGTTGACTGGAAGACTTATCAATAACATAAACAGGTGATTAGCACATATTTTGTATGGTATATGTATTATAAACTGTATTTGTACAATAAAATAAGCTAGAGAAAAGAAAATGTTATTAAGAAAAATCATATGGAAAGGAAAATACATTTACAGTACTGTACTGTATTTGTCAATACAAAGTTTAATTGTTTAAAAGATGAAACATCTGTCACTACCTATATCAATATTTTCTTGTATGATACAAAACACTGTGGCTTATATGTATACTAGATATCAAAAATGAAAAGATATCCTATAAATATCAATTAAGTCCATCTTGTTTAATGTATCATTTAAAGCTTGTGTTTCCTTATTTATTTTCATTTTGGATAATCTGTCCATTGGTGAAAGTGGGGTGTTAAAGTCCCCTACTATGAATGTGTTACTGTCGATTTCCCCTTTTATGGCTGTTAGTATTTGCCTTATGTATTGAGGTGCTCCTATGTTGGGTGCATAAATATTTACAATTGTTATATCTTATTCTTGGACCAATCCCTTGATCATTATGTAGTGTCCATCTTTGTCTCTTGTAATAGTCTTTATTTTAAAGTCTATTTTGTCTGATATGAGAAATGCTACTCCAGCTTTTTTCTGATTTCCATTTGCATGGAATATCTTTTTCCATCCCCTCACTTTCAGTCTGTATGTGTCCCTAGGTCTGAAGTGGATCTCTTGTAGACAGCATATATATGGGTCTAGTTTTGGAGAGGGTGTGGAGAAAAAGGAACACTCTTGCACTGCTGGTGGGAATGTGAATTGGTACAGCCACTATGGAGAACAGTATGGAGGTTCCTTCAAAAACTACAAATAGAACTATCATACGACCCAGCAATCCCACTACTGGGCATATACCTTGAGAAAACCATATTTCAAAAAGAGTCATGTACCAAAATATTCATTGCAGCTCTATTTACAATAGTTAGGACATGGAAAGAACTTAAGTGTCCATCATCGGATGAATGGATAAAGAAGATGTGGCACATATATACAATGGAATATTACTCAGCCATAAAAAGAAAGGAAATTGAGTTATTTGTAGTGAGGTGGATGGACCTAGAGTCTGTCATACAGAGTGAAGTAAGTCAGAAAGAGAAAGACAAATATCGTATGCTAACACATATATATGGAATCTAAGAAAAAAAATAATGTCATGAAGAACCTAGGAGTAAGACAGGAATAAAGGCACAGACCTACTAGACAATGGACTTGAGGATATGTGGAGGAGGAAGGGTAAGCTGTGACAAAGTGAGAGAGTGACATGGACATATATACACTACCAAACGTAAAATAGATAGCTAGTGGGATGCAGCCACATAGAACAGGGAGATCAGCTCAGTGTTTTGTGACCACTTAGAGGGGTGGGATAGGGAGGGTGGGAGGGAGGGAGATGCAA